>NC_142530.1:13137500-13207500 GCF_964205215.1 Stylophora pistillata
AGAGAGACAGTAACAGTGACAATGAAAGCTATTGACAGTGAGTGAGACAGTAACAGTGACAATGACAGAAACTGTGAGAGAGACAGTAACAGTGACAATGAAAGCTATTGACATGAGTGAGACAATAACAGTGACAATGACAGAAACATTGAGAGAGACAGTAACAGTAACAATGAAAGCTAGTGACAGTGAGTGAGACAGTAACAGTAACAATGACAGAAACAGTGAGAGAGATAGTAACAGTAACAATGAAAGCTAGTGACAGAGAGTGAGACAGTAACAGTGACGATGACAGAAACTGTGAGAGAGACAGTAACAGTAACAATGAAAGCTATTGACAGAGAGTGAGACAGTAACAGTGACAATGAGAGAAACAGTGAGAAAGACAGTAACAGTAACAATGACAGCTATTGACAGTGAGTGAGACAGTAACAGTGACAATGACAGAAACAGTGAGAGAGACAGTAACAGTGACAATGAAAGCTATTGACAGTGAGAGAGACAGTAACAGTAACAATGAAAGCTATTGACAGTGAGTGAGACAGTAACAGTGACAATGACAGGAACAGTGAGAGAGACAGTAACAGTAACAATAAAAGCTATTGACAGTGAGTGAGACAGTAACAGTGACAATGACAGAAACTGTGAGAGAGACAGTGACAGTAACAATGAAAGCTATTGACAGTGAGTGAGACAGTAACAGTGACAATGACAGAAACAGTGAGAGAGACAGTAACAGTAACAATGAAAGCTATTGACAGTGAGTGAGACAGTAACAGTGACAATGACAGAAACTGTGAGAGAGACAGTAACAGTAACAATGAAAGCTATTGACAGTGAGTGAGACAGTAACAGTGACAATGACAGAAACAGTGAGAGAGACAGTAACAGTAACAATGAAAGCTCTTGACAGTGAGTGAGACAGTAACAGTGACGATGACAGAAACTGTGAGAGAGACAGTGACAGTAACAATGAAAGCTATTGACAGTGAGTGAGACAGTAACAGTGACAATGACAGAAACAGTGAGAGAGACAGTAACAGTGACAATGACAGAAACAGTGAGAGAGACAGTAACAGTAACAATGAAAGCTAGTGACAGTGAGTGAGACAGTAACAGTGTCAATGACAGAAACAGTGAGAGAGACAGTAACAGTAACAATGAATGCTCTTGACAGTGAGTGAGACAGTAACAGTGACGATGACAGAAACTGTGAGAGAGACAGTGACAGTAACAATGAAAGCTATTGACAGTGAGTGAGACAGTAACAGTAATAATGACAGAAACTGTGAGAGAGACAGTAACAGTAACAATGAAAGCTATTGACAGTGAGTGAGACAGTAACAGTGACAATGACAGAAACTGTGAGAGAGACAGTAACAGTAACAATGAAAGCTATTGACAGTGAGTGAGACAGTAACAGTAACAATGACAGAAACAGTGAGAGAGACAGTAACAGTGACAATGAAAGCTATTGACAGTGAGTGAGACAGTAACAGTGACAATGACAGAAACTGTGAGAGAGACAGTAACAGTGACAATGAAAGCTATTGACATGAGTGAGACAATAACAGTGACAATGACAGAAACAGTGAGAGAGACAGTAACAGTAACAATGAAAGCTAGTGACAGTGAGTGAGACAGTAACAGTAACAATGACAGAAACAGTGAGAGAGATAGTAACAGTAACAATGAAAGCTAGTGACAGAGAGTGAGACAGTAACAGTGACGATGACAGAAACTGTGAGAGAGACAGTAACAGTAACAATGAAAGCTATTGACAGTGAGTGAGACAGTAACAGTGACAATGAGAGAAACAGTGAGAAAGACAGTAACAGTAACAATGACAGCTATTGACAGTGAGTGAGACAGTAACAGTGACAATGACAGAAACAGTGAGAGAGACAGTAACAGTGACAATGAAAGCTATTGACAGTGAGAGAGACAGTAACAGTAACAATGAAAGCTATTGACAGTGAGTGAGACAGTAACAGTGACAATGACAGGAACAGTGAGAGAGACAGTAACAGTAACAATAAAAGCTATTGACAGTGAGTGAGACAGTAACAGTGACAATGACAGAAACTGTGAGAGAGACAGTGACAGTAACAATGAAAGCTATTGACAGTGAGTGAGACAGTAACAGTGACAATGAGAGAAACAGTGAGAGAGACAGTAACAGTAACAATGAAAGCTATTGACAGTGAGTGAGACAGTAACAGTGACAATGACAGAAACTGTGAGAGAGACAGTAACAGTAACAATGAAAGCTATTGACAGTGAGTGAGACAGTAACAGTGACAATGACAGAAACAGTGAGAGAGACAGTAACAGTAACAATGAAAGCTCTTGACAGTGAGTGAGACAGTAACAGTGACGATGACAGAAACTGTGAGAGAGACAGTGACAGTAACAATGAAAGCTATTGACAGTGAGTGAGACAGTAACAGTGACAATGACAGAAACAGTGAGAGAGACAGTAACAGTAACAATGACAGAAACAGTGAGAGAGACAGTAACAGTAACAATGAAAGCTAGTGACAGTGAGTGAGACAGTAACAGTGTCAATGACAGAAACAGTGAGAGAGACAGTAACAGTAACAATGAATGCTCTTGACAGTGAGTGAGACAGTAACAGTGACGATGACAGAAACTGTGAGAGAGACAGTGACAGTAACAATGAAAGCTATTGACAGTGAGTGAGACAGTAACAGTAATAATGACAGAAACTGTGAGAGAGACAGTGACAGTAACAATGAAAGCTATTGACAGTGAGTGAGACAGTAACAGTGACGATGACGGAAACTGTGAGAGAGACAGTAACAGTAACAATGAAAGCTATTGACAGTGAGTGAGACAGTAACAGTGACGATGACAGAAACTGTGAGAGAGACAGTGACAGTAACAATGAAAGCTATTGACAGTGAGTGAGACAGTAACAGTGACAATGACAGAAACTGTGAGAGAGACAGTAACAGTAACAATGAAAGCTATTGACAGTGAGTGAGACAGTAACAGTGACAATGACAGAAACAGTGAGAGAGACAGTAACAGTGACAATGAAAGCTATTGACAGTGAGAGAGACAGTAACAGTAACAATGAATGCTCTTGACAGTGAGTGAGACAGTAACAGTGACAATGACAGAAACAGTGAGAGAGACAGTAACAGTAACAATGAAAGCTATTGACAGTGAGTGAGACAGTAACAGTGACAATGACAGAAACTGTGAGAGAGACAGTGACAGTAACAATGAAAGCTATTGACAGTGAGTGAGACAGTAACAGTGACAATGACAGAAACAGTGAGAGAGACAGTAACAGTAACAATGAAAGCTATTGACAGTGAGTGAGACAGTAACAGTGACAATGACAGAAACTGTGAGAGAGACAGTAACAGTAACAATGAAAGCTATTGACAGTGAGTGAGACAGTAACAGTGACAATGACAGAAACAGTGAGAGAGACAGTAACAGTAACAATGAAAGCTCTTGACAGTGAGTGAGACAGTAACAGTGACGATGACAGAAACTGTGAGAGAGACAGTGACAGTAACAATGAAAGCTGTTGACAGTGAGTGAGACAGTAACAGTAATAATGACAGAAACTGTGAGAGAGACAGTGACAGTAACAATGAAAGCTATTGACAGTGAGTGAGACAGTAACAGTAATAATGACAGAAACTGTGAGAGAGACAGTGACAGTAACAATGAAAGCTATTGACAGTGAGTGAGACAGTAACAGTGACGATGACAGAAACGGTGAGAGAGACAGTGACAGTAACAATGAAAGCTATTGACAGTGAGTGAGACAGTAACAGTGACAATGACAGAAACAGTGAGAGAGACAGTAACAGTAACAATGACAGAAACAGTGAGAGAGACAGTAACAGTAACAATGGAAGCTAGTGACAGTGAGTGAGACAGTAACAGTGTCAATGACAGAAACAGTGAGAGAGACAGTAACAGTAACAATGAATGCTCTTGACAGTGAGTGAGACAGTAACAGTGACGATGACAGAAACTGTGAGAGAGACAGTGACAGTAACAATGAAAGCTATTGACAGTGAGTGAGACAGTAACAGTAATAATGACAGAAACTGTGAGAGAGACAGTAACAGTAACAATGAAAGCTCTTGACAGTGAGTGAGACAGTAACAGTGACGATGACAGAAACTGTGAGAGAGACAGTGACAGTAACAATGAAAGCTATTGACAGTGAGTGAGACAGTAACAGTGACAATGACAGAAACAGTGAGAGAGACAGTAACAGTAACAATGAAAGCTATTGACAGTGAGTGAGACAGTAACAGTGACAATGACAGAAACAGGGAGAGAGACAGTAACAGTAACAATGAAAGCTATTGACAGTGAGTGAGACAGTAACAGTGACAATGACAGAAACAGTGAGAGAGACAGTAACAGTAACAATGAAAGCTAGTGACAGTGAGTGAGACAGTAACAGTAATAATGACAGAAACTGTGAGAGAGACAGTGACAGTAACAATGAAAGCTATTGACAGTGAGTGAGACAGTAACAGTGACGATGACAGAAACTGTGAGAGAGACAGTGGCAGTAACAATGAAAGCTATTGACAGTGAGTGAGACAGTAACAGTGACGATGACAGAAACTGTGAGAGAGACAGTGACAGTAACAATGAAAGCTATTGACAGTGAGTGAGACAGTAACAGTGACGATGACAGAAACTGTGAGAGAGACAGTAACAGTAACAATGAAAGCTATTGACAGTGAGTGTGACATGAACAGCGTCAGTGCCGGTGACCATGACAGTGAGAATCGTACTGATAGCGAAAAATTTATCTTAACTTTTAATTCAGAAGTTACTTGACATGAAGGCTTCACGTAGCTGATTTTCTATAATGCCTATTGCCCCTGCGTATGACAATCCTCACACAAACTTAATGACTATTTTTTTAACTTCATGTATTTCTTGGCGAACCAGGTTTTGAATTTTGATAACTAGGCCACAGGCTCTCTAAATCTTTCCCACGACGGGTAACGCTCCATCAAACTGGAAGAACTTCTTCTACTCCGTGACGAAGGAATGTCTGCGGCTGGCTGTAGGAATGAATGCTTTGTTTGATCTCTAGATCGTCATCTAGATCACCATCTTTGCTTAGGCTGACTGAGGGCTGGAAGCGTAGTCTAGATAATAAAGAGATCGTGGCGGTTACATCAATGGATTTGTCAAAAGCTTTCGACACCGTACCTCCTGCTTTGCTACTAGCGAAACTGAAAGCGTATGGTTTGCATGAATCCAGCTGTGCCCTTATCGGTGACTACTTGACGGATAGAATGCAGTGAGTGAAAATTGGTGATACTCATTCGGATTGCATGAGCGTGAAGCGTGGCGTGCCTCAAGGCAGCGTCCTGGGAACCATGTTTTTCAACATGTTCCTCAATGACCTCATCTTTCACATTAAGTCTGTAAAACTAAACACTTATGCTGATGACTGCCAAGTGCACACATCTAACGTAGACCCAGTAGCCTTAGAACAGCGGATCAATCATGATGTACAAATAGCAAACAAATGGTTCGAAGACAATGGGATGAAAGCCAACCCCGCTAAACACCAAGGGATGGTTCTTGGCAAAACCGATTACCCTTCTCCTTCTCAACCACAAGATGCCTAGAACTTTTTGGAATAATTCTTGATAATGAACTTAATTTCAAGGAACACATATACTCTGTATGTAAAAAAAACAAAAACAAAATCGGTTCAGTGTCTTCAAAAGATTTGGCAAACTTATTTCTACCGAAATTATGCTTCGGCTTTATAAAACGTTTATGTTACCCCATTTTCACTACTGTTCAATGATATGGCACTTTTGTAATTCAGAGGACTCTGTTAAACTGGACATCTTAAATACACGTATTTTAAGATTTATTTTAAAAGACTGGGACTCGAACTATGATGATCTTTTAGACAAGGCAGGTATGTGTGGTTTAGCCAACAGGCTCCGGTTGTTCAAAGGGCGGATAACGCTATCCAGCAGATAAATCGCTATCCAGCGGATAAGTGTTACCAAAACGTACTGCGCTCTCCACCGGATAGAGATTTATCCAGTGTATAGCGTTATCCATCCTTTGAACAACCGGGGCCAGGAGGATACAAAATATGATGATTTGTATATTCAACTGTCTCCATCTTGGTGAATATCCGTGCTATTTGAAACAACTGATCAAGCTACGATCTACTGCTTACTGCCTAAGGGGCACCAATATTTTATCACTTCCTAAGCCGTTTACTACCACATATGGTCTAAATTCTTTTAGCTATTCATCTGTTAAGTACTGGAACTCCCTCCCTGACCACTTTAGAAAGACTGTAGACTATAGTGGATTTAAGTGCAAACTGTTAGTGCACGGTTTCTGTTAATATTACATTAATATTACATTATATTATTATATTAATGATTATTATATTATATTAGGAATTATTTTTTCATCTTTTTAGCCTTGTTCTTGCTGTAACTTTTAAAATTAGCAATTAGGATCGGAGATACTAGCTTGTACGTTCAGTTTGATTGACAGTTGCGGAATTCGGCGAAGGGACTCTAGTATTCCCTGAACTTTATCAGTTGACCAATAGTATCCCAGCAGTGCTGGATGTGTATTTCTTTATGCCGGACTTACTACGTATTTCGCACTGCAAGTAAATGTCACGGAAAACAATAGCATTCTGCGCGATGTTACACTGAAATCCGAGGATACATAAAGCTTATGTATGTATGTATGTATGTATGTATGTATGTATCATCTCAATTCAATTTGCTGAAGTGCGGGATTGAGTCGCCAACACTCTTCCTCCCTCGCCAAACACTTGTAACCTTTAAGCCATTTGCTGCATTTACTTCCTTGTTGAAAGTCCCCTTCTAACTTCATCTGATGGGTTGAATTCCCCGTTCACCATTTTCTTCGAAAAACTGGCCCATTATCTCTGATTTTTCAGAAAAATCAGAGTTGTCACTACATGAAAGAAGAAGGCTAAGAAACTGAAAAAACGAATGGAATTCTTGACATGTGATGGATGCGAAGATTAATACAAAAAAGAACTACGAGAATCTGTAGATTTGCAGTACACACTAGAGTACAGGCTTTTCCTTCGATGGAAACATGATATCTAATAATATTAAGAAGTGTCGGAAATTTCTCAGCTGTGTTTGAGAGCCGGGTGAAAGGAATTGTCAGCCGTTGTAAATTGAATTAGCTCCTCTCTGGATGAGGAGGTAGCACCGATGTAGTCGTCAATGTAACGACCGTAGAGTTTAGGTTCGGGGCCGTTGTAGTGATTGAAAAATTGGTGTTCGATATAACCTACGAAAAGATTGACGTAATTTTGGTTCCCATGGCTACTCCATTAATTTGCTTTTAAAAGTTGTCCCCGAGTGAAGCAATTGAGAGTCAAAACCAGCAACGCTGGGCGAAGTAGTGTTTAAGAGGTAGGTTCCTTACCAGTATACGTCGATAAAAAATATGCGTGATTACCAGGAGACGTTCATCATTGGAATGATCGTATAAAAAGATGTGATATCCAGAGTTAAAATAAGTTTGCCTACGCCCAGGAAATTAAAATGGGAAAAATTTCAAGGGCGTTTTGGCTGTCTTAAATGTATGATGGTAAAGATATGACAATAGGTGCCATAATTTTGTTTAAAAAAGTTAGTTATGACAACTTACTTACAGAGATGATGGATCGACCTGTGGTGTTAGTGGTTTTTAGGTAAAAAGTAAATACACGAAGTTTTAGGAGTGGTAATGGTGAGATTTGTCGTAGTGGCCGGCAATTCTATTGCCATAAGATGGTTAGTCGTGTTTTTGACCATGATTTGGTTAGTGGAAGTGAGAACTTTGTCCATTTTTTTCCCGAAAAGGGGTGCCAGAAAGTTAACGCAAAGCTTTTTTTGGTAGAGGTCGGCCCGCTAGGCGACTAAGGCGCTGCCTTTGTCGGCCGCTTTGATAATTAGGTCTTCGCGCTTTCATAGACTTTTAAGTGCCGTCCACTCTCCCGAAGAAAGGTCGTAAAAATTTTGCAGTTGCGATTTAATCTAAGTTTTTTAGTTGCCGTAGAAGGCAGTAAGATGTAGTCAGATGTCAGTGAGAAGCAAAAGCAGGAGAAGTAGCCGCAGTTCACCATGAGTTGCAGTTGACCGCAGTTAACCATAAGTTGCTCTGAACTTAGTTTCCCCCATCATTATGACCCAACACGTTTTGGTTGAAGACTTGCGAACGTATAGCTTTAATGAACATGACGTTTTACAAAAAAATATGTCGCCTATCTGAAGGGAAGAATTGATGTCCACGAGCTACTGCTTTTTTACTTTCTTGTCCGCAGAGTTTAGTTTCATTGCTTCCATTAATTTTTGTCGTTCAAGCTCGGTTTCCTTCCTAATCTCTTCCATTTTATCAGCGACATCCTCACTCGGTGAGCTGTGTAAATTGGCTGAATTGTCTAAGATTTGATCTTCCACGTTGGTGACATCAACGGCTGCAGGATGGGAAGAGAAAATTTGTAAGATTCTGTTGCTTTGAGTGTGCTTATGAATTCTGTATAAAGTGTTAGCTTTATCGCCACACATATTAGCAGCAACCGGGCGAACAAAAAACACGACATACAATTTAATGAATGATGTTCCATAAAACGGAATAATAACTGAGAGACTTCGAGCGCCCTGATTTGCCAAGTACTATCATTCATTGCACTAGTAAACCCATAGTTTAAAAAAGCAGTAGACCTCACCTTCCATCAGTTTATTGGCGTAATAGGCCACTCGGGATGTCGGGAGAACACTCGAAAAGTTTGTAAATCACTTGCCTCCTGCGCGTGACTTACACACTTATCTCGTGTTTTCTAAATATCCTGCGCGGGTTATTATGCCGGAAAACCGATAAGGAGTGCAGTTTGTTACTTGAATACCCAATACTCAATCAGCAATGTGGTGGAAAAAACCCTTCCGCTGCAGTGACTCGTATTTCCGAAACGCTCCTATATTGGCCCCGATAAAGATGCTAATTATTGCTAGAAATAAATAAATAAATAAATAAGATTTTTAAAGCATTCTTACGATACATTCTTGCACCATGCCTTCCAAGAAACATTGATCCAAGATGATTGTGTCTGTACATATCAAGAGCGTGATTCATAGAGCGGAATCCTGGATTCTGTGGAGGTATTATTGGTCGTGGAATCATAGTTCCAGTGACAGGCTCCTGATACATCCCATCATTTGGATCTGCGAGAAAAACTGGTCCTGAAACCTGCATATGAGGCCAGTGAGTGTGATAACCATGGTGAAGTCCCCAGGGTATCATGGGATGGTAGCTCGGATGAGAGTAAAAGCCATGAAATGTCGCGTGGGAGACGTAAGGAAACAAATGTGAGATGTGAGGTTCGGGAAACGATGGATATCCGCGATGCAGAGGACTTGGTATTCCAGTTGGTCCAACAAGTAACTCATTTTCTGCATTTGCAGGGGGAAGGTAAGGTCCCTCAAGTATTGATGTCGCCACAGGTGGGACAGCGACGACTTCTTGTCGTCGGTATAAACTCGGATGAGACTTTAGAGGGTGTTCGGGTGGTTTCCCTTGGATTTTGGTGATAGTTACAGTTGGAAACGCATATGGCTCAAAATCGGACCAGTTATGAGTTAGCAAAACCCGAAACTAGGGTGATTCAGTGCATTTCATGCTAACAGCAAAGCAAAGAATTTATTTTTAATTAGACTACGTTTCTGGGTCATTTTCCCGATGCTTGTCACAAATTGTTTGCTTAGTCGAACGAAGGTTGCAAGATTTTAAGAGGGACCAAGGTCGAGCCCTTTTATCTCCACCTTACCTGTTTTTCTGGACGAGGCATAGATAAAAGCTTTCATTGTTATCGTCCTTATTGAAAAATCTAAACTTACTCTGCAAAATACAAAGACTAATAACGAACCATTTTTTAGGACCAGTGAAGGTGCACAAATATCTATCGAGCACTTTACTTGTTGGCAATGACATGCGCTATGTCTCTGTGAGGGGGAAACAAGACGATTGCAACGAAGTCTTGCAGGTTAAAAACTTCGCACCGAAAATTTATCATAATACAGTGTGACAACTTCTCGAGTTTCTGCCTGTTATGAAAAAAATAAATCTGACCTTACCTGTTGCTGGTCGAGCAAACACCTCTTGGCGAAGAACGTTAACTAGTATGAGAAGTCCACGTGCAAAAGCTAGGTGCATTTTTAAAATCGAAGTCAAGTATTTTGATTTGCTCTTACTTTTTGTCCCTCCTAAAAATATTTTTACAACGGAAAATGAACCCTTAAAGTTACTTAGTTTGTACTCGCCACCAGTGAAATTTGTCAAAACAAAGGCAAAACATATCAGGTTTGAGCAAATAGGACCCTTTCTCAGATATTACTCAAATTACTCAGCCACATCGTCACAGATTTTAAATCTAAATTGAGCTCTTTTTTCCAGAAATTCTCAGATCTGTTGCCGAATAGTTAAAGAAACTTCGCCAAATATTTTTCAGCAGTAACCAATGGCTATATATTTTTTCTCTCCGTAAAACTATGAGAAGTTGAAGAAAAATAACAAAACTACCTAATATCTCAAAGAATTCTTGCTACTTCTGCTCAAATGACCTTTGAAGTACCAAAGCTAATTTTCATTGCCTCGACTCATTTACAAGGATTCACAACTCTAAACCAAACGCAGGGTGTTTGGCTTTCTACGTAAGTTGTAACTACAATTTTCCTAGTTTTTGGACCAATTGGTGATCAGTTTCAGAAATGTTTATAACTACTTATTTTCTTTCTCGTAGAAAGATTTCTCAGAAAGGAAGGGTCAGTAACGGTTTTGCCTTTCTTTACTTTTATTCCTAAACTGAAATTCCTCTCCTTTTCAGACTACGGACGGTGTCTTTTTGAAAACGTCCTTTCTTTACTCTTCTCGCTTTAATTTTTCAATCTTTTCATCATCGCTCTTCGTTAACATTCCTATTAAAAAGCATTTTGGTTACGTGACTTACGAGGAAATAAACAGATGTGTTTTTATTGCACCAATAATGAGGCTACAAATGGACGTGAAGGTGTGAACTGATAAAATTCTGCTGTGGAGGAGAAGATTTTGGTAGAAGTAAATCATAAATCTTTGTTTAAAAATTCATCTCATCGGTTCTATGGAGATATATTTTAGGAGTTTAGTTTCACTCAATTACCAGCAGACATTCTGATGATTTTCATTTATGCAACCTATCCTCTGGGGTGTTCAACTTCAATCAGTGGGAAGAAAATGAAAGGATCCTTAGAGTCAAAAGTGTTGTCCTTGTTCAGGATCCTGTAAGCGGGGCCAGTCAAGTAAGACTTTTCATTTTCCTGCGCTGTGGTTTCGTGTGGCACTCCACGAGCATCTTTCATGATTGGAACAGTGATTAGTTCTAGCTTGGCTCTCTCTGTTGACGAGGAGGAACAACCGACGTCACAACATCACTTGGAAGTTAAAAATTATACTCTGATGGTTACGATGAGAATTAAACTTTTAACGTTAAAAGCCAACTAATCAATGCTAGTCCTACAATCTCTTGGATCATTTGTCTAGTTCAGGGGTTAGAGAAGTTTGTTTAGTGTTGCCGTCCCAATCACCTGTGTTCTTAAACCATAACAGTGGCGGGTTACGCGACTTAACACGACACTTAAAGATGTTTGATAGGATCCTTTTGGCCAATAGTGCCATTTACTGCTGCTTCATTTTAGCATCAATATCTATTTGTGTGCATTATCTCACTTTGATAGACGGCAGTTCACATTCATAAAATTACACCTAAACCGTCTTGCCTCACTGTCTAATAGGTGACGTAAAACCTACCTTCATATAAAATCGGCTGTAACGGCTATTCATCGGTTAGTAAGTGCAAACTCGGTAAATCACGTAAGAACTTGATGAAGGTCAAGTTTAGATGCGAATAGTTGATCTCAGATGAACTTACCAGGTCGTATCTCTCTCGTTAGAGGTCTTCCGTTAGCAACTTTAGATGTCAGAATTATTGATATAAGAATTACATAACAAAGTATTTGCCATCTCATTTCCTTTAAAGCTAATTAGACTTCCGATAAAATTAAAGCACTCAGCTTTGCAGAGTGAAAATAGATTCACTTTGTAAATGGAGTCCAACTGATTCTTGCAGATTTTCAAAGTTGAGCTTGCGATTACGTGGTGTTGCTTGGTAACACTTACTCTTACAGGTGGTTTTCAGATGTTTTTCAACTTTTTATCCATCCAGGGCACTGGTTAACATAATTATTAAAAACAAGTTGTCATTATTAATCATGGTAAAGTAGAGTGATAACAAAACATAACAGGTAGCATTGTGCAGAGAAGAATAGTAACTACAGTGGCATTTAGATGAAAAATAACAAGTAGAGTCGTACGTTGATGGACCTCTGTGCAAACACTTTACATGAACATCAATTATCGAAATGCGCCAATTACAATTGTTAAACCCTTTGCTGCTCATTATATAATTCCTACCATGATAACGACAAGAAGAATTTGTTTAAAAATCAAGAGCTCCTCATTCGTTGTCTTTGACTTCATGAACATAGCTTTTAATTCAGGGCTGATATTTGATGTTAGTCACTCTAAGGATTAAATTTTTGAAGTCAGCCAATCCCAGTTTTTTGTAAGATGACGCGTAACCAGTCGACTTATTAGCTTTAGGAGTAGTCACAGGCGTCTAAATTAGCGATCAACGACGGAAGTGACTAAATCGTGAGACAAACGATAAAACTAAGCCATTGTTGTTTTTGCCATTTTGATTATCTCTGACATAAACATTATCCGAAATCTAACCACTTTAACTGGAACTCGTTGAAACATTGCAAACTCTTTGAAACATTAAGGTTTGTCATACTTAGAGCAGACCTTACGACTTCCACTTATGCTGGGGTTTTATAAGCTTTGCTGTAACCGGACTAACTTAAAACGTTTTCACCCTCACAGTACAGAGTCCCCTGGATTAAAATACAGAGATGAGAACATTACCTATATACAGAACGTTAGTAGATGCTGACAAAGGCGAAAGTGTTATCTTTCGTCATTGTCAGAGTATCTTTGTTCCCCTTCATCATCGTCATCATTATCATTCTCTTCGTGCTCACGGTCCGAATGATGAGGTAGAGGCTCATCTTGATCATCATTGTCATAGTCAGAATTATCATCTTCATCTTCATTATGATCTTCTTCCTCATCATCCATTGGATATGGAGGTCTTGGATTCATTGGTCGATAGAAAGGTAACCCCGTTCCGGTGGCTGGAAAAGGTCTAGCAAAAGGTAAATACGGATTAACACGAGGGAAAAATGACGGCTTTTGAAACATGGCTGGTTCTCGAAATGAAAGGGGCATGGGTCCAAGGGAAGGAGTTGCGATCGCATTCTGAAGACGTTGCATAAAGTTTGCCATGTCATCGTTTTGAAAATTTTGCATTTGTGGAAATTCTTGTTGGGGTACAGGTAATCGCGCTTTCAACTGAAGTTGAGCGATGCGATTTTCCAACTGGTCTTCAAGAAGCTTCCTTTGTTGTGCAAGATTGAATTCCTGCATTTGCATTCCCTCTCCTGGCAAGACTCCCATTTCTTCTTTTTCTTGCTGCATATTGCCTGTGTAAGGCATTTGTGTCATTGAATCTCTTGAGTTCAACATGTTATTCATTCCATCGTTTTCCATTTTATCCGAACTCCGCATTTTATCAGTGTCGTATAAATCGACATCTTTTCCGATGTCCGTACTTTTCATTCGTGCGATGAAGTTCAGAAGATCCAAATAATTTGCGCGCTTTGCAGAGAGATCTTCTCCTTTAGCTATGGGAGATGGGCTTCTGCTGTGATCATAACTCTCTTCTATCTCCGCCTTTAAAGTCTGGCCAAACTTTTTCTTTTTGAAATGGTGTCCTGATGATTCGTCTTTTTCATATCTTTGTTCAGCGTCGTGTGCTGCTCTAGCCTTTTTTGCAACTTTGTTCAATAACCGTAGTATTGCAGCCCGAAGTTCGACGACTGTTTTGTTTTTGGAAGCTTCTGATTTACCCTCGATATTGTATATGTTGGCTTTATCGTCCTCGCCTTCCTCCTTTGACTCTAACAGCTGTAGTTGTTCACTAGTTAGTTTTCGTTTGATAGCCTGCACATCTTTCGAATGATTTTGGTACAACTTTTTTAAAAGGTTTCGGAACTGACTACCCAATACGACTCTCTTAGCGAAGTGGACATTTTGGGGATTTTTCACTAAAACATCCTTTCTCGTTGCTGGTAGAGATATGGTCTTTGCAGCCCCGTCTAATTCTATGGAAAAATTCTTTGAACTTTTCTGTTTCAAAGATTTACTGTGTGCCACTCTCCTGGAAAGAATGATAATACAGAATTTCGGTCATGATGATAATTACCATCAGTAGAGGGGTCTAAGTGATAGATAAGATATGAGCGGAAGAGAAGTGGCTGAGCAAAATGGAAAGCGTTTTCCGCCCAATTCGCTTTATTTGTTAATTTGTTCCATTGACCGAGACAGGAGGAGAGGATGCTTTAAACATTCTCAAAAGAGTAGAAAAAGGGGAGAAAAAGTAATATTTTCAGGCATGTAAACTTTTAAATTGTATGTAGAAAATAGAAAACTGAAATTCTAAACGCAGTTAATTATGATTTGCACTAACTGACATGTCAAACTAGTAAGAGATCAATAAACTTAGTACAAATTTACAGGGCTCATCGTTATTAAAGTAACGCAGGGGAGTTGGCAATCTTTATGAAAATCAATCCTTTTGATAGTTCTACTTAGTCATAATTCATAAACCCCTGCCTTTTCCTGCTACCTTTTCAAACCCTTCCGTGCTTTCATACAGTTGATTTATATTGTGGTTTACACGGGTAAACATGTGACTCAAATACCGCCTATTCATTGGTCATTTCCCTTTTTTTTAATAGATTTTATTTAATGACCTAATTAGAAACCTAAGGTGTCAAATGGAGCTAAAGTAGTCCTCCTACTTCCTTTTTTTGACAATCTCGAGAGATTACTTTGCACCTATAAAATTATATCTATGTGCAGTAATTCCACAACTTTTTACATGCCTCCAATTTTAATTTGGCTATGAAGAAAATCTAAGCATTTTTCACTTATTAGTAGAAGTAGCATAGGGTTTGCTTCTTTTAAAATTGGAATTTAAATCATAGAATGGAAAAAGATGTTTGCTTTTGTTCGTAGAAGTTCTCTCAAAAATGCCGAAAAAAAAAGAAGAGTAGGAAAACTTGACACTGCTTACCCGATTAATATTATTTCCGTGTCATTGTTTTCGATTTTTGGCCTGGCTGTTGCACTTCCTTTCTCTTGGAATTCCGTTTTGTAAATAATTTTCTTACTTTTCAATTCTTTTTTTATCTTCGAAGGTTGTCTTCTGTGAATGTTCATGCATTCTGCAAAGGTATTTATGATATGTGTTAGTGGACTTGCTGCATGCCTTAACTACATGAAGTTAATCCCTGAGGTTTACATCCCAAAGAAGACTACAGGCTGGAGTGCAAACGTAATGTGCTATGTACATAAGCGAAAGATGATTGCAGAGTTACTTAACCCTTTATTTCAGCAAACTGCAAAGCCCCTGTTTTGACTTTTCAAACCAAAGGGTACAGAAAAAAAAACTGCAGCGAGCGTTAGGGAGAAGAATACTGGACTTTGGGCTTTCGTTCGCTTTTTTAAAACACGCTTGCTTTAACTTCAAAATATTTCCCGGCCTTCTATCCATGGGCTTGGCTCCGAATTGTTATTGGCTAGAACACAAAACCTCTTGTCAACACCAGCATGTTTGACTCGGAGTGGGGTGCTTTAGCCAATAGGCTTCGACGCCTCCACCGAGGTGGTAATGTTTTTAGGATTTTTTTGTATGGTTAGTCGGAATCCTAAATTTGAACAAGATTAACGTACCTCTTAAGTCTAAAGTACGCACACTCATCGCTGCAAACTTCGAGCGTTAAAACAAATGTTTAATGTCTTTATTTTATACTGTCTGTTGTCAACGATGTTGTAAAGAACTGGTCAGCCAAGGTTCAGTATTGACTTGAGCAATGGAAAACAAGTGAAACAACGTGCTGAGTCAAACAATAAGCTGGCTATAGCAACCCTTAGGCCCTGTCAAAACTGTTTCTGACATAAGTAATTTCAAAAGATTTAAACAATGAAGTGTTTTGTTCCAATGCCACGACGAATATTCTTCATTAGGACAGGCCTGACCGGCTTACCTGAGGCTTGGGGTAAGACACAACAGAACATAATCCAACCAAATACGGCTGACTTCATTCTGTGAAAAGCTGAGTTCTTCTCCTTTAGAAATTTAACTCACATTTTTAAAACTTGGGTTCATGGCACGAGAAATCAGATATCATTTACAGCCTGTTTTTTTTCTTTCAAAAAAGTTGCAACTCATTTATAATTTAGTGAAAGACTGCGAACAGAAGAGACGGTGACCAGCACAGGTTAACTGCTGTTTTATCACAATTGAAGGCCCGTCCATAATGGTTGAGGCAGAGAGCACCTGCTACATTTCTCGTTGAAATGTGACATTTAAATAAAAGACCTGCTCGGCCGAAGAACGATGCAAGAAACTCATTCGATGCCAAACTAATTACCCTAGGACTTAGTGAGATCTAAACAAGATGATCTTAAAGCTTTAGAGCGATCAATCACTAAATGTTATCGTATATATTCGGCTATTGATTGCGTAAAATGTTACGAAAATGTTTTAGTGGCTTGGATTTCTGATAGATTCTTGTCTATTTAAGTGAGTAAATGAATGCACTTTAACTAGAGAGCGATTGAACTTTCAAACTAACAATTTTAGATGATAAAAATAAAAAACACTGGATGCAGTCCTTTCACACTGTCTATGCTTGTCATTTCTCTATCAATTACCACTGACGTGTGATTGACACGTCATCCGCGTCATGACCTCAAAATGCATCATGTCAAACTCGCAAATAATCAGGTTTAGCCTTTTTATGGAGTCGCACTCTAAGAACAAATCAGATTCCACCACCTCAATAGAGACTCGTTACAGCAAGAAAACCTTAAACGTTCTTTATAGTAAAGAAAAGCTTCCCCATAATTCTCGAGTAACTTTCTCTTTAATCGAGGGTTTTGAAATATCTGAAACTTTTGCACAATTTCTATTTATACCAAGATTTATAGGTAAATGGGCGGTGGGCAGTTAGATATATGATCGATGCATTCTCAAAACCTTGCGGATAACTTATCTTCCATCCATTGCAAAATTTAGTTTTTGTTATGGTACGCATGCCTGTCATGTGCGTAGCTGAGTGAGTTCGCAATTTGCTTTCATTCCTTTTGGCCAAGATGGTGGCTCTGATGCTTGTTTTATTGGAATTCGGATCAGAAAAAATGCATTGCTAAACTAGCCACGTCCAAGAGAGGAAGTGGGATCGATCTTATAAGCAGCATCTACCGGTTCAATCCAATATATTAATTGTCTGGATTGCACGGCCGACAGAAAATACAGCTTAGTGAGGTTTTAATTGGCCAAGAATTTAGGTCGCCGAGAGAAGAGCTCAACCTTTGCAAGAACAGTAGAAAAAGGTCGAACTCTCGATAATGCCGGCGCTGCATGTCCTCTGGTAAACTACATCAACGATTCATGCTGATAAGCAAAAGTGTAAACTTATTATTAAAGGGCTCTCTCAAGAAAGCAATAGGGTTTGTAACTGAGCTATAGACTCGTATTTTGGTTTTCTTGAAAAGTTTGTTTAGAGAGAAGGATTTGAAAAGAGATTTTGCGATAGCAGCGTTTACCTTTTTAGTCTATCTAGACTTGAGAGCTGGTTTAAACTACTCTGTGATGTTTTGGAATCACTCCTCTGTTATAATTATTTTCCGAAGTATACTTTAAATAAATGGATGGCTTTTAAATAGTTTGACAGCGTATTTCTCTCTCTGTTAAATCATGCTGCACAATAATTTTTAATAAAACCCTTAATCTTAGATAACGATGATTACTTTGACAGCCGTTTAAGGTAATGGTTTTAAAGGTTTTAATGGTTTCAATTTCTCCGTGCACTTGTTGTGGATACAATATAAAAGGCCACCAAGGCGAAGTTAAGTGTCTGCCTCTCGCTAAGCAGTGATAACGAATTTCAGCTATAACTTGCTTGTGAAATGCCTGTGAGATGCACGTGAGCGCCTAGCTGGCAGCATATGCTTTTTCTAGTTCGGCACTGATTTCGAGTTTCGAGTTTCGAATTTTTTTTTTTTACCCAATTTTTAACCCAGTTGTCCACCGACATCTTTCTTGAAATGGGTGCTGTCTACACAAGTTCCTTTTGAAAAATCTGTCGTCGTCGCCTCACTGTGCGAGCAAACTTTCTTCAACCTTATGGTGCCGCTTGACAGCTCTTGGTATATCCCGAGTCAAGCCGACACGGCGCGGCTCTCGCGGAGGACTGAGGAAATTCCGAAGAAATTCGCTGTTAAGTCTTGGAATTGATCAACCATCGCCATGTCCTGTGGATACTTCTACGGGAAAACCTATTTCCTTTGATAACCTATGGAGAATTAGAAAGTAAGACCTCCCCTGCGTGCACACCAAGCGTTGCCAGCGGTCCTTCATCCCGAGCATGTGCCGACTAGCAAACAACACTGCGTGAATATTTGATTGATCAAGCAATTGTAAAAAACGTTATTTCTACACGGTATCAGTTCATTTTACATGCTCTTCCATTGAGCCGTTAATCAATTAATTAACCAATAATATATCTAACTAAATTAATTATCTGTACAAGGTTTTAAAACGACTATAAAAACGGTTTCATTACTTATACTATAAAAACGATTTCATTACTTATAGCTACTTATAAATATTAATCAAATACATGACTTAAAGGAACAAAGAGTTGGCTGTAGCTTAGCGCTCAAGGGCAGGCTGTTCCATAGAACAGAACCATGGTATTGGAAACTTCGCTTACCTGCTTCAGTACTCGGTCTAGAAACGAAAAGGTTGTGTTTTGACTCCTAGATTATGCGAGTGAACACTGGATATAGATTTTAAAAGATTGTTTAAACGAGTCGGAGCAGGGTTATGGAGAGTCTTAAACAAAATGACTGCTAGTTGCTTAGAGCGCCTCCGCTCCAAGGAATCCCAACCGAGGTCACTGAGTAGAGTGGAGGATCTAATATTTAAGTCAGTAGAGATAATTAAGCGTGCAGCCCTATTTTGTAATTTTTGGAGTCTCACAGATTGACATATACCTATGCAGCCCCATACGGAGCTGCAATAATCAAAGTAAGGTTGGACGAGAGCTTTATAAATCATAATAAGAGTCTCACGAGGAACCAAGCTTCTGACACGTCGGATAGCCCCGAGGCCAGCGGATACTTTTTTGACAATGTTGTCAATATGGGAGTCCCAGACTAAGTTCTCATCCAAATCAATACCAAGATACTTGTAGGTTTTAGCTCTTTCTAAGAAATGGTCATCAGTTTTCACATCAAACTAATAGTTTAAGTTAGCCAATTTTTTATGGCTACCAAAAATAGAATATTTGGTTTTTTTGACATTTAAACTAAGTTTATTAGCTCGTCACTGCCAGGTCTTAATTTGGGCTAAGTCACTATTTAATTTGTATTGTTAAGGTAGCTCGTACCAGTTTCCTCGCGCGGGGAACAGGTCACTCTTGCGTGACGCGCGCGAGAGAAACGTGCGAAAGAAGCGCGAGATCAAAAGATGAAAATTCAAAACAAAGATGGCGGCGCGTGGAATTTTTTCTACTTTTGTGAGAAGTTTACCTAAGAGCTTGTATTTGAGGTGTTGAGCGGCTACTATGAATGCAGAAGATAGAAACTAAGATAAAGAAGACGATTTTTGGAGAAGTAAAGGTTGCTTCATTTCACATTTAAAAGAAATGTTCAACCGATATGAAATCTTGCGACGGCGAAAAAAGAACTCAAGTGAAGGATAATCTACCTGAAGTAGAAAAAGACTTTGAAACTTAAAGGAAAATAATATGATATAGCCAGAAGTCGTATGTAGGATTTTTAACATGAGCCCGGGAGGCTATCTTTGACAGCTGTTCAATGATTTTCTTAATTAGCAGTAAACGTCCGTAACCATCAGATCGTAGGCGCGCGCGAGAGCACACGCAATTGTCAGCGGTAGCTATAACAGATCATGAGCAAATGTCGATCTTATAGAATCCAGATTTTTAAATGTGCGAGAACGCGCGCGGAAATTGCTAAACTCACGAAAGCTATTGCATGAAAACAAGTCCGGTGAGCCCTTCTTTTTATTGTGCCAATATGATAATAACGTCGAAAGGAATCATCAGAAAAAAAACTAGAAAATTCTACGGAAGGAAATTTGCGATGTGTGAAAATTGCCTTTTTTCTAGATTTTCTGAAATTCCGCTCCGTAGAATTTTATAAAAATCTTTGTGCATTTTCCTTTTCAAGTGCCAAAAGCAATCACTGAAAAAAATCATGGGGTCACCAGGTTAGTTTTCGAATTATTTAAGCAACAAGCTAAAAAATGCGTCTGAATAAGCCTATGAAAGCGTTGCCATGGAAACTGCTAGTGACGAAATGACACCTATTTTTGGATAACCAATGATTATGTAATTCAACCCGGTAAAAGTGTTCAACTGGTCTTGGTCAGTCTTTCTGTTGTATTCTTTCAAAGTTACACACCATCAAAAAGACGAAAACCGGTACGAGCCACCTTAAGTCAGCTGGATTATTTGAACTTAGAGTAAGACTTGTGTCGTCAGGGTACATTCTGGGCACAGAGTATAGGGAGCGCGCAGGGAGGTCATTTATATAGACTAAGAACAAAAGCAGTCCCAGGATCGATCCCTGTGGGACACCGCAAATAATGGGGCAGTAGTTCGATAAATAGCCATTTATCGATAAATAGCACAAAGGTTTTCTGCTTACGATCTGTTAGGTAAGATTCAGACCACTTCAAAGTATGGAAATCCACTCCATAAAGTTGAAGTTTCTGTAGTAGGATCTGGTGATGTACTGTATCGAAAGCTTTTTTTAGGCCGGGAAAAAGTACACCATTTATCAAACCACTGTCTATGTTCAGGTACCACTCGTTAGTAGCTTCCAGAAGGGCAGTTTGAGTGGAATGCACGGGTCTAAAACCAGACTGAGTGTCAGCCAAGAGGTAATACATTATTAGATACTCATGAAACTGGTCGAAAGCTATTTTTTCCATCAATTTGCTAATCACAGACAAAACGGAGATTGGCCTGTAGTTGTTAGGGTCACTTTTCGCCCCTTCTTTGTATATGGGCGAGACTCTGGCCAGCTTCCATTCATCTGGGAATATACCAGTGGTGATAGACAAATCGATAATATAGGTTAAAGAGGGCCCAACTATTGGTGCTGCCTCTCTAAGTAAGCGACAGGATATCCCATCAAGACCACTAGCTTTATTTAACGGGAGTGAGTTAATTAGTTTTAGAACAGTACCATTGGTCGTTTCTTTCAACATAAAGGTATGTGACATAGTCGCTAAAGGCAATATCAGGCGGAGGAATTTCGCTGACAAGTAATGGTCCTACATTTGAAAAATGATTATTTAAAACATCACTTATTTCTCGAGGGGAAGTATAAGCAGCATTTTCAATTTTGAGAGCGTTGATTCTAGTTGTCTCTTTTGTTTTTGCCGTAATAAGATTTATTCTTTTCCCCGACTTCTTAATATCTCCTTGATTTACTTCGAAATATGTATTATAATAAGATGATTTAGCCAGTTTTGTCGCTTCATTCACTTGGTTTCTGACAGATTTATACCTTGACCAGCTTTCCTCAGTTTTTAGTCTGCAGGCAACTTTTTTTAGCCTGTCTCTTTCGAACATCAGCCTCTTCAAGTCTGGGCTAAGCCTGCCTAGTATTACTCGATCTTAGTGATATTTTATCTTTTTATAGTTTCTGATAATATTGTAATTCTTATTATATTCCTCTGTGTATCTATTATAACATAGTATATTATTGTAAAATATTATGCAATTCAGCCCCTTGGCTGCGATGTAATATTTGTTTTTAAACTATTAAACTAAACTAAACTAAACCAAATAATTTGGATATATCAACAAAGTTGAAATGGTAAAATTGGCCACCGTAACGATTACAAAAGCTGACGTTTCGAGCGTCAGCTTTTGTAATCGTTACGGTGGCCAATTTACCATTTCAACTTTGTTGATATATCCAAATTACTTCGTTACCCCCACCGACGCAGCCCAAACAGTTTCTTTCGAAACTATCAGCCTTTAAACTAAACCAAGCAGAAGGCGAAAGACTACAGGGAGTGCAACGAACATCGTTCACCCTCAAATAAAGCCAGACCCTATAACAAGACCATAGGGCATCCTGCACATCATGTACCTGATGATTAGTGACTATCATTCTAGACTCTAATCGAAAAGACTCTTAGCAAGTCTGCCAGCAAACAGTAAATCTAACCTTTTTTCTGTCTGTGAAGAAAGAATGAAAACAGACCTACATTACCACGTCACCTTCAGACTAATTAACAACCGTCTGTTAGGCATCACGGAGGAGGTACTCTGGCTTATATTCAACTTTGATTACCACTTTCAGTTTTGATAAAGCTCTTTCAACAGCTATGAGTTTTCCCTGTCTTGTATATATTTTCGTAGCATTTGCCAGTTTCTGAGTTTTTTTTCCAATGGGTGGGCATCTGATTTGATTTTTTGCATTGCAAACAACTATACAAGTTCACAGCAGGTGTATTAACGGTTGCAAGACTATTGCAATAGTAATTGCAATTGCAACGCGCCACTGACACCTGACAAACATTCACAGTTAGTTCAAAGCTTTCTTAAGCTTCACTCAATACGTATGGACAGAGCCTGGATCATAACTGTATACATTCACTGCAAACCTAGATGACTGTTATTTAGAACGAGGGAAAAGACTTTGGTTAACGTTTCATTCATTGCTGTAATCCTCTTTGATGTCAATCATTTCTGAAAATAGAGAGGCAAAATTTTTGCAGCAGAGATAAGAGAAAACTCAAGTTCTCATTCCAGAGTAGCTTAAAGGAAAAATATTGATAATGTGGGAATGTCTGAGCAAATTTTTTAACCTGACCCGCCCTGGGTGGTACCTTCATCTCCATTGTCACGGCGCTCGCATTTCATTTCCGTTCCACCTGATAGCCTCTGTCATGGTGGGCTCGCTCGAGACTCGACCGCAATTTAATTCATACAAGGTTTGCAACTGTGCGTCAAAGAAATTAAGCGGTACATTTGATTCGCAAAAAAAAAAGCAAACAATCAAACAAACAAACAAAAACTAAATAGACTATGAACCTTAGTCAGGTTTCAGGAAAGCTACGGGAGCCTTTAAATCGACCTTGGGCTTTTAGGTCCATTTACTGCGTTTTCTAGACACAAAAGAAATAACGGACACCTTCTTCTGTCCATTCTTGAGAAAATAACTGCAAAAAAAGAGTTTAAACGAGACTCTCTTGAAACAATAGACACATTTTTCCGGGCTTTGTAACGTGATAAAGACACGCGCGAGATGTTAGCAGAACACGAGGAAAGTTTATAACTCACGAAGCGAGTAATTTATAAGCTTCTGTGTTCTCATAATATCCTAAGTGGCTTTATCACGGTATAGAGTCAGGAAAAAATGCGTTCTCTTACTTCAGTAGAATCTCTTTTCTGCGGTTATTTTCTCAGGAAGGGACAAAAAAGCGCCAATCATTTCTTTGCTTTTTTGACATAATTAGTTACTTGCGGGCTCTATAACCTGATAAAGCATCCTCTTCGAAACTGAATTGACCAATCCGACGATGCCTACATTGTTCAACATGCTAAAAGGGAATGATATTGAAGGGTACCTTAAATCCGCTCGTAAAGTCTTTGTAATTTTTGCAGCGCCAGGACACTTTCATCATGCTGTTTCAGTGTACTTTGCCCGTTTCATGTCACCCAACAGGGAGTTGGGCTTGCAATATTGAACAGTTTCCGTGTTTATTCGTGAGCAATATCAGCATGAAATTCATGGCGAGGAAGTAGGTGTCTCAGCAGATTCAAAAGTTTTATTATGGGAAAATTCTCAACTAACAAGACAAACTTATACATGAAGGTAAACTAACGCATACTGGGAACAGCTTTAAAATTTCAATATCTGGTGAATTTATAACTTATTCCATACAATAATTGTGGATGTAAATCCATTTCATCATAGACAATCAACCCATAGAGGTGTAATTTACTGTGTTTATCCCTAAAACCGGTGGGATCTCTTTATTCTGTTACTATTACTTCCAATCTGTAAATTCCATTGTTATTTTGTCCGTTGAAAGACCACGATCCTGATACTTTCGAAATAAAAAGCAAATAGTTATGAAGGTAAATACTGTCAATTGTGTGCCTGTTAATAACGGCACTCAACTCGACGTGCACCAAAACCGCAAAAAAAAGTTAAGTTACAATATGGCCCATTTAGCTGTGTCACACATATAGCAACGGAGATTATATACTGGAAGTTATAGGATGCATGTTGACAATTGAAGGTAGTGAGAATTCAATTGCATGTTGCGTTATTACAACAACCTAGCCGAATTATGAACGCAGATGTGACGCGGAGAGTTCTTCAAACCGATAGATAGGAGATTTCTTCAGTTGCTTTACACTTCCATCTGTTTTTATTCATACGTATATTCAGGGTCAATTTAAAAACTGTCTTATAATCCAAGTAAACGGCCTTGAAAAGGCAAATATGACGGATTACTTAGGGCATATGAGACTAGATGTACCCCATGTTCCCGGCTGAGAAATCTCCAGTCACTTTGGAACGAATGTCGGTCACAAAATTCAAAGGGACTACATCTGATTTCCGAAGACGAACGTTTTCGTCTGTCTTGAGCTTCCCTCTTCGACTTTGTTCGTCGATTCTGAAACCAGGTTTTTACTTGCGTCTCCGTCAGATTTAAGTCTGAAGCCAACTCTGCTCGCTTGCTTTCAGTTACATACCGGCATTTCGCGTACTCCTTCTCCATGATCTCGATCTGGTTGGCTGAAAACAATGGACGCTGCTTCCTTTTCTTCATTGGCCTCCTTCGTCTTATCTTGAAAGGCTCCTCGCCTGAATCGTTTAGAGGAAAAATCAAATCTTTACGATACTACCTCTAGTGACTTTATAAAGTTACTAGACAATGATTCCTCGACAAAGTTGATTTTCAATTCAGTGATTATATCATACATTAGCCAGTTGTTGCGGGATAACACGGATGTAAATGGGAAAAGTCATTTCATTAATGATAAGCCTTCATATAGTGGGGAAGCTACACAGATGCAGACGTTAAAAGTTGGAATTCAAGACTTATTTACAAAACGGGATCGCTCCATGGGTGAGTTTACTCTTAATACTCTTATTTTGCTCCATTCTTTTCTGCAGCATAATGGTTGTCATTAACTAAGAAAATCCGTTGAAATTCTGTATCCTTCTTTATCAAGGGCTCCGATGTTTCACGAAATGTTAGCGCTAGATTTTAGTGTAATTGCTTTTCAGCGTTAACAAATATAAATGTACAAGGAAAAGTACACACTCCATGAGGGTCATGATTATTTCTGTTCTCAACCTGGGTTGCAGACTACTAACACGACATGGTTAAAAAATCATGTCAGTTCAAGAATAAATCTTAGCCTCTCCGGATATACTTTGAGAGGTGACGCATCAAAATTTAATTGCAGAATGAGATCGCGGTTAGAAACCGGCTCAATTTTTCTTTTGCTGTCTCTCTTTTCGTTTTTGTCGAGCAAGCTTTATTCTAAACAAATTAATTGTGAAAGAGGTCTTTAACTATTTCACTCACAATGAGGGGGAAGTCGTTCTCAAGCCATGCCAGATCATTACCTCACTGTTCGCTATTTTACCTCACTTTTTGAAAAATAAAGTCATTTAAATGTAAAAATTTAAATAGTATCTTTGGACACTGGTTTCATGGAACAAGTTGAACATCCGTGTTAGAAGGACCAAACGAACAACTACATTTAGGACAAGTATTTGTCTTCGTGTAAACTCGTTATTAATCTTACCCAATGGATGTCTGCTGTTTGAAACTGGAAACTGACCAATAAATTTCACTGAGTGAGGATAGTAGATTTCACCAATGTTGAATTTCGAGAGATTGGTACTCAGAGGGAAGTTTAGTCCATCGCAGGAAAGCTGAGGCACAGCGCGAGGAACAAATGAAAATGATGAAGTGTAAAAGGGATAATTCGAAATATTACCTGCTAAGCCGTCAGGATGCTTTTCTTTCTTTGTGTTATCCGAATGATTTAACAAGTTTTCGATGAAAAAAGATCTTCCAGCAACAGCTGGTGGAGATGTTGACGGACTCTCTGACGCCATATTAACTCTGAAACAGGGCGCGTGATGTAGCCGTACTATAATAAATAGCAGCTGACGGATTATTTGATACGTGTAGCACCCTGCCACAAACAATAGCCGCTTATTATGTACGGTATCAATGATAACATCAACCGAGTTAAATTGACCCGCTTTGCACCCTCATTCCATTGAATGCCTTTAAAAAAACACCTTTACCTGCTAGAAAAGCACATGGGCGGAGGAGATAGTTATTGGACTCAACGCATTTATTAGTTTCGGCTATGAGTCCTATAATTAAAGGGGCTTGACGGAATGGTTACTCTAATTTGATGCATTTCCGTTAGACGTCGATAGGCCTGTTGATAAGAATAGCTTTAGGCAAAACGGACAAAGAATAGAACTTGGTCACTATCGACCCGCTTTGGCGTGCATACACAATAGAAAAGCATTTCAGAACATGTTTGAAAATTCTCTTAAGTATCTCAGAGTGTCCTTAAAGGTGATCTATGATTGTGTAGCTGGTGGTATCTGTAGTTTTTGTGAGGATTTCTCTCCGTCGATTACGAGATCAGTCAAGATTGACTGATCTCTACAAAATGAACACCACGAAATGGACCCTATTTGCAGTTAGTAGGTCTCAGTAGCTTTGGTTACTTTAAATTCTTGATCGACCAATTCGTCATATCATAGCTCAAAATAAAGCCTTTCTCTGAAGGAAACAAAAACTGAATTTGCGTAGGTTGTGAATAACGCCAGGTTTACTGCACAATTTTGCTTGTTTCTGACAGATTTTCGCGAGAAAATTCAGGTGCAGACTGTTATATTTCAATGACGGAGGGAAAGTAGCTATTTCTGTAATAATTTAAAGAGATTTCAGCGAAAGGGACAAAGGTCATGTGGGTAGAGTCGCCATCAATTTTGAGTTATTTTGGTGATGACAGTAATCTAATAAAATATCGACAGGGTAGGGATTTCACGCGGTAAATAAAATAGGATGAAAAAAATCTGTTTATCAAAGCAAGGATGTTGTTTTGTTCATTCCTTTCAATTAATTAATTTGATTTCAGGCGAACTACAGTTATTTCTGTCAAGATTCCTTCAGTGCTGTAGTCTCTCCAGCTTGAGCCAATCAAAACATTCCCACGGAATTTTTTTCCCAAAGAATTAAAGGAATGTTATACATTGAAAAGTTCTGCTCGTATAATCCGCTTAATCGTCCAATTCGTAAATCACATCAAGACACAAAAGAGGCATTCTTTGCCAGATTGTTAATTTGATGCGATGCAAAGAAATGCATTATGCCGAATCACTAGCACCGAGTCTTATTCTGACTTCGTCAGTTAACTCAAGTTTACGGAAAATATGCTTTCTTGTATGTGAAAACGAAATTTCGCTTTTTACTTAGTTCCTCCTTGACTCAGTGAGCCGAGTGATGATTGAGATATAAAGATCCATGAAGTCAAGTTCATTTCCATTGCAAGGAACTTCTCAACAAAAAAGTATTCTTAAGTTTGAAAAGCCTTACTTATAGTTTGTATCAACAGACTCCCTTGTCGGGCTCATCAGAGAATGAGAGTAGGGAAAAAAAGACACACTGGCTCATTGGATTATGGATCTACCTGCCAGCTCTCTGACCTCCGACAGTTTAACTTCACGCTGCCATTGACGGAATGATTTATTGTGTCGCCTCGCCAATTTCAGTCGGAAGTGTAGTATGTGTAAAGGACCCCCCCTAGATGGCACTGACAAACGCGGTGGCAGCCTGTTGCCACATCCATAAAAGCATCTGATGGACCACGAACAGTTGGAGTCCTTTCTAAAACGCGATTACATGCGGAATCGAAAATGAGAGAAACGAAAATTTCACTGGACGATCTGTCTTAGGTCACATACTTGAAGTAAAGGTCAATGCGACGGTATCATCTCTCCATGAAAGTATTTTGATTTAAGAATATCCAAGGGTAGGTTTTTCACATGACATAGATAAATATTTACTTTCGCCGGTCATGCCGATTGGTGAAGGTTTGATCGCTAGGTATTGAATAATAATATGAGTAGGTTAAAATACTTACATGCATGAAGGGAGGATATGTTTCTGCCCCGTGACAACTTTCACGAATTCTTTCAATCGAAAAGTTGAAAGCTTATGTAATTATCCCACCTTGAGACCCTCAATTTATTTGATGGATATCCCTGACATGTCTGAGAACTGAATTAAGCCAAAGTCTGTTGGATTTATAGTTTTGTAGAACCCCATTAAATCATATCTATTTCTTAACAGTGTATAGAACTTGGTGGAAGAGCTATATGCTAACCTCCCCTAAGAGTCAAAGGGATAACATTTGAACCCTTGTTTTGTTTTTTTTTTTTTTTGCTTTCTTACGTGCCGTAGCCTTTTCAATAATATCTGAGGTTACAGATTTCAGGTCTCCACCTTAAAACTCAACAGTCCGCCGCTCTGCTTAGTTGCATTTTTGGTCTCATCTGTTGCTTAACTATTTGATAATTATAAGGAAATGGCGAAGTAAGAGAGGTCCTGTTAACTTTCGGCGACGTTTCCTTCTTGACAAGACACAAATGATTGTAATTCACAACTTATACGTAAAATAATAATTGATATCTTTCATTCAGTCGAGCGGCATTTGACATCAACAAACTTTGATTAAAATTTATGGCGTCAATAGTTCATCCTTATAGTTAATTATAACCATACTTTTCAGAATAATCATATTTTTAGACGTATTTTGCACTGACCTCCTGTGCTGAATTACAAAACTAATGTGATCGGTAAATGGTTTGAGGGCAAAATCCCACCCTTCACGGTCCTTCACCGTGGATTTCCCTCTGACTTCTTTTAACCATATTTTGTGGCTACTACTTCCTATAGGAGGCGAAGCCACATGTGTTTTATTTATTGCCGGAACGACTTAGATAGATGGGTCAACTTTTTTCTAGGGCAGCCCTCTCCTCTCAGAGCCAAGGCTGAATGAATTTAGCCCAAAATATAATCCAAAATATTCTCGATTATAGAGATTTTCCTGGAAGGGATATCACCGAGTATAATCAAAACACCCATGACAATCAAAATATAAAATATTATATTCAGTTTCTGCCAATCATCAAGAAATTTCCTAGAAGGAGTATTATGGGCCAAATCAAGAGATTCCCGCCAAAACTACCCGCCTTTAAGCAAATCAATGATATCTTAACAACCTGTCGCGTTTAAATAGTAAGTAATACTGTCACCAGCTTTACAGCCAGTACCAGCAGCTCCGAGGAATTTCCAACCGCAGGTAAAACACACGCTATTTGTTATTGTTTTTCCTAAATCTATCATCTTGGCTGACTACTTTCGGATATACGGTGAAGGAAAAGGGTCTACCTTTTTGGTGTGTGCACGATGTGCTAATCGCATTTGTTCGATTGCAATATTCACGATAATACAGACACTGATCTTACATTATTTGGTTGGATTATTTGAAATTGTCACCTAATTCTGTCTCATAATTGTGGCATCTTCTTATCCTTGGTTATCTTCACGATCAAGTTAGTCATACTAAAGCAGCATAAATCGTTTTTACTCGATCAGCCAGTCTAATACGGAACCTCGGTGCCCATTTACTTTGTCGTCTTCGGAACGACAGCTTCTCTTTCTCATTTCTGAAGCCTTTCCCCTTCGAAGTCCTTTACCTTTAGTAGGCTCTCTCTCTACGGATTGTGTTTACACCATATGCTAAAATGTGCATTGAGGCTCTTATGTGTGATCCAAAACTATTCATCTATTAGAGAAATCCCTGCTAGTTCAGCGAATCAAAATATCTTAAAAGTGTTCCAGTTATTTTCGAATCTTACGCGAATATGTGTGAGTTCACTCCTTGAAAAGGGCATTTCCAATATAGATGTGGTTTCAAATTTATATCCGGAGTTTTTCCACCTCTAACCACAGCGTCTCTCTTCCGTTTCAGCGGTGGAGCTCCAAAGACATTATTCTGACTTGCGAACCTTAATGAGTGTCATTCAAAGCCCTAAATTCTTTAAGCTACTCTCATGGATTGCAATTGTAGCAACAACAGTTGTTGAACTTGGTAAGAATATTTTCAGCTGAGAAAGGTTCTATATTGTGTTGCTGCAGTTTAAGAGTTTATCTGAGAGTTAGGCCATCTAATCGTTACACTGTAAACTTAAAAACTTGTTAAATCCTGTTCCATACCGAATGGTGCACTTTTGGTAACATTCAGTGGCATAAAAACTTAGGTAGATCATTTCGTAGGAGTACTGTTGATTGATTCATACAGTTTTGGAGGATTTTCTCCACATTAATGATATAATTTTGTTAATGTGTAGAAATGAAAATAAACAATTTAAAAAATCGAGTTTCCGGATGGGATTTGAACCCACGACCCTCCGTGATCTAGTCGGATGCTCTAACCACTGAGCTACAGAAGACTCTATGGTGAGCAAGGGTCAATTAGTGGGTATTGACTGGAACCGCATCACGCGGCTACACAGCCAAACATCAGCTAGCGCATAGAAGCTCACTAACAGCATCACGCTGTCACATTAAAGCATCACATGCATTAAAGCATCACATGCAGCCAACCATCCTCCAAAGTGAGCGTGTAGAAATGAAAATAAACAATTTAAAAAATCGAGTTTCCGGATGGGATTTGAACCCACGACCCTCCGTGATCTAGTCGGATGCTCTAACCACTGAGCTACAGAAGACTCTATAGAGTCTTCTGTAGCTCAGTGGTTAGAGCATCCGACTAGATCACGGAGGGTCGTGGGTTCAAATCCCATCCGGAAACTCGATTTTTTAAATTGTTTATTTTCATTTCTACACGCTCACTTTGGAGGATGGTTGGCTGCATGTGATGCTTTAATGCATGTGATGCTTTAATGTGACAGCGTGATGCTGTTAGTGAGCTTCTATGCGCTAGCTGATGTTTGGCTGTGTAGCCGCGTGATGCGGTTCCAGTCAATACCCACTAATTGACCCTTGCTCACCATAGAGTCTTCTGTAGCTCAGTGGTTAGAGCATCCGACTAGATCACGGAGGGTCGTGGGTTCAAATCCCATCCGGAAACTCGATTTTTTAAATTTTGTTAATAGTTCCTCTAAATAGGCATGGCCGAGTATCCACAGTAAGAAGTAGGCCTTCCGAAAGAGCCATTAAGGATCTTCCGTCTTCAGGAAATTTAGGAAACAGCGACATAACAAAACTCCTTGACGACCTAGACAATCAAACGGAAGCCATCAGGAGTGGTCAAGAGATCGGTGAAGAACTTCTAGGCGGAAAAAACCAAACCGGATTGAGAGAAAATGAACTGGAAAGATCTAATGGTACTATCCTTGGTAAAGTTTAGTTCTTTACAGTATGTGCATATTACGTTTTCCATTGATCATATTTTTTTTCTACTTTTAAGTCTCTGTGAAGAGAAAATTTGCTTAGGTAAACAGGGAGAGGCAAAACTAATTATGGGTAAAATTCTCTCATTTCCATCCGTTAGAATATTCTTATGATGAGAGCAAAGGAGACAGCTTTCCAGGAGAAGTAAAAGGTACCCTACTTCAGTGTGTTGATCACCAAGTGAAAAGCAAGGGAAAGGTAGCAAGCTAGGCCAACATTCCCAGCCTGGCTCTGACGTTCAGAGTTACAAAATAGACACATTACTCATAACTCCTTTTTCAGTATCACCTAGGTCGTGCATGACAAAGGATCCTGTATTCGAGATAATTATCCTCCTTCTTTTTTGTTTTTGAAAGTCTGGAAATTGGTTTAAAGAAATTTTATCTTTAATGTTAACAGATAGCTCCTCGCAGGCTGTGAGTATAGCAGGAGCTCCGGTGCTGGTCGATAGAGACGGAGTTCCAGAGAAAACAACAGCCCTTGAGAACGGAGCTTCCTATTTGGCCGGCAAGCCCCTGTTGATATTCAATAAGAAAAGTAAAGACCTAGATGTTAGCAAGTGGTTTCTGTACTATCCACTCACGACGGAAACTGATGAGCAAAGAGCATAATCATTAAGCGTTACTGATAGCCGTCTATATCTAGTTGGGTTTTTTCGTTCGGTATCTGCGAGAGCTATTCTTCTGAAATCGCGGTTGCACTAAGGTTCTTTCTTTATTTTTAAATCCCTCCGGTTGGTTGATTGTCTCATGGAAAATTGAATTGTGGATCAAAAACATGGGGTCTCAGCGCTCGTTTAGAGGTACCGCACCTCGAGGATATCCATATTCCTCCATACCCCGACCATTCAAACATAGAACAAGTGAAATCATTCGTAAAAAAAGCAGCTAACTATTAATCAGTTTTAATTTTGTTTTAAGAGGAGTTTAGTAACAAAGTGCACATGGGAAGAGTCTCAAGTGAAGGATTGCCAAGCGCCAGAGGGTCAAGGTGTCAAATTAAGATTTAGGAGACTCACGCTGTGGAATGCTCTGATAAGGTATTTGGAATGATAATTTTACCACTGGCCTTGCAGTCTAACGGATAAGGCATCCAACTTCGAGTCAAGGGATTTCAGGTTCGACTACTGGTTGGGTTCCACTTTAATTATTTTTTTTCAAAAGAAAAGTTTGCTTGAGGAACGGTATAGAATCCTGTAATTTTTATTTCTAAGGGTAGGAAAAAGAGGAGAACGACTTGGCCAGTGATCAGGTTGTTGGGAAAAATTCAAAACAACGGCGTCTGTGGTCAAATTATGATCACATTTGTAAACAAGTTTGGAAAAGTTAGGTCAATCTTTGGAATCTTAACCTTGGACGGTATTATATTATTTCACAAATGCTTTTTAGTGGAGGACATAAGAAGTGAAAGCATCAGAAGGCCAACAGAAACAGGAATAACCATTTCTTGGAATAAATGTTTCTTGATTGGAATAGATTTCATTTTAGGCAAAATTCACGTTTTGTTTTTGATGCTTTGACGTTCAATCTAATCAACAGAGGCCCCGTGGCCCAATGGATAAGGCATCTGACTACGAATCAGGGGATTCCAGGTTCGAGTCCTGGCGGGGTCGCAATTCTTTTACATTACATTTACTTTTACATGATTTGATATCTTTTTCTTTTATCATTTTAATCGCCTCACAAAGTTATGAGGCTGGATAACAAATCGAGTTATGTTTGGTAGAGGAGCATTGCTGATATTCTCCGGTTTCTTTACTGGAAATATTTACACATCTACCATGGAAATTGATTTAAAGACACTATTCCCGATCATCGACGATTTTCCTAAACTGAGGATCAAGTGACAGTGACTGTGATCATGTAGGATGATGGAAGGAATATGAAGGGAACAGATTCCGACGTCATGATATTCCGGAGGGAAAGACATCTAGGGTTTACCTTGGAATTTCTAATAAAAAATTAAACACCCTGTTACAAAGTTGTTGGATGCAAAGGATTGCATGAGATGGTACTTACCGTTCTTTTTATGAAGTCTTCAGATTCATAAAATATCTTATTTAGAGGTCAGAACAGAAATATCCATGAAAACAAGTCACATATGGCCAAACGGATGTGCCATCTTACAAAGAATCAAGAGACTCTCAGGAGATAACGAGTAGTTCACAAAAAGCTGATGTGAATGCATTGTGTGAATCCAAATTATTCATCTAATATACTAAGGTATGGGAAAGAGAGTATTTAGAATTGGTATCATGTCACAGATAGGTATTTCAGTGCCCATTTTATTGGGAAATAATCAAAATAGGCGTCTCTGGGGTCGAATCATTATCACATTAGCGGGCACTTTTCGAACAGTTGGGCCAATTTTAGAATCTTAAAACCTGGACAGAGTTATAATTTCGTACATGCTTTTTGATCAAAGAGATAAAAACTGTATTCTTCAAATTAATTTTAAATGGTTATGCTCTGACAACCCTGGTTATTTTGAAGATGTTATGACCAGTTTAAGCTCCCAAGTTTATTCCTACTTAAAATCGCCATAGAACTTTACAAATCTTTGTTCAGAAAAAAGTGATGAATGAAGAAAGTAGAAAGTTTTTTCCATTTGGGTAGTTCTAATTTCAGTCAATTCTAAATGCATAATTTTGAGTCTTTCTTGGATTCCTTAAGTTTAACTTGTGTATCTTGAACCTGACATTTTTTCGAAAACAGAGTAGATTTCCTACCGTCAGTCAGTAATGAATGTTTTTGGCTCAGTGATCGATACCTGTCTTGCTCTGCTTATTTCGTTCTCATGCAGAGAATCGAAAGAAAATTAACGTAACCAGAACAAAAAGTATAAATATTTTGTTTCTCAGGCCTTGTATACAAACTGCTAGAACGGTAAAAACAACAGGAAGGACAATTAATTGAATTCTTTCTTGTTCGGGATAGGTTTCATTTATCAGCATGGCTCCATTTTTTTGACCACTAAAGGCTCCGTGACCCAATCGATAAGGCATCTGACTACGAATCAGGGGATTCCAGGTTCGAGTCCTGGCGGGGTCGCAATTCTTTTGATTTGATAAACTTTAGAACATTTGAATTTCTTTTATCATTTTAGTCGCCTCACAAAGTTATGAGGCTGGGTATATGCTTTTTAATAGAGGATACAGAACTGTTTTCGTCTGAGGCATACTTCTAATATGATCGTGTTACGAAAACCTTACTTGTTTTCAAGATGTTATGACTACTTTTAGCTTACTTGGTTATCCCTAAATGTAATCGCTGCCGAAATTTATGCATCATCCCTTGAAAAAAGGTGATGAGAAAATAAAAGAAAAAGTTTTTTATCATGGTAGTTTCAGCTTCAGTCAATTCAACAAACAGAACAGAAATTGTAAATAGTATATTTCTTGGGCCTTGTATACCACAAATACAACAGGAATAAACAATATATCGAAAGAGTTGTGAGCTAGATTTCATTTTCAGGTCATAATTCACCTTTTTTTTCTGTGCTTTGACGATCTCTAATTTTCAAGAAAGGCCCTAAATAAAATAACATTTCAGTCCTGACAGGGTCGCAATTTTTTTGATTTGATAAAATTTTTATCGTCTTGATTTCTTTTATCATTTTAATCACCCAAGTTTCCCGAAGTAAGGAGACTGGATACCAAATGTGGGGCGCTTTTATGTTTGCTGGAGGAGCATTTCTACATCTACGGCTTATCAGACATATGTGAGGTTTATCTGTAAAACGCAATCTCTGCCGGAAATCTTCTCACGTCTACCCAGAAAGTGGGTTTAAGGTACTATTCCTGATCATCGACGATTTTCGTTCTCTTAAATGAAGAGTCAAATGACTATGATCATGTAGGATGATGGAAGGAATATGAAGGCGGATGACTATTCCGATTATTAAAAAAATAACTCAGATTCTGCTGGAAAGAAATACCTCCAGGGTCTAAAAAGAGTTGTTTGGAGGTATTTCGAAACAATGTAAATCGAGTAAAGCCACGTGTAAATCGCGGGATAGATGCTGATTGCTCTTGCACAGAGGTCATGCCAGACACATTCACCTACCGGCAAGGGGTTCTTCAAAATGTTTAAATTGGGTAGTCACAAATTTGACATTTTTTTGGTAATCAATAATTCATTGCCTGGAATCTTACTGGAGTAGAAACAAGACAGATCGTGAAATAAGGAACTTCGTAAAGACGTTTGTGTCTAACTTTGATGCGACATAACTTTTTCTACGGGAATTCAAAGAACAAATGTCACAGGCCTGCTAAGATTTCAGGTAGGTTGGCCAATAGGCAAGACCCAGTCTGTTTACCTGTCTTGTTGTCCTTAAAAAATTACAGAATTCTGTTTAAACGACCGCCGGAGGGTGGAGTGGAGTAAAAGCTGCCGTGTTCAGATAATCAGAATTGGAAGCTAATTCAAAGATTCACTCGTTCTCCTCTTCTTCCGTGAAGTTTGAGTTTCTAAGTTAACCCGTGAAGGATGTAATCTTTAAACTTTTTTTTGGATACCACAGTCGCTAACTTCACTTTAGAGAAGTTTTGATGGAAGCCTAAATTTGAGATGTTTTCTGCTTCTTTCTGTAGTAGTCTCACCCGCGATGAAGGCAAATATCATCTTATTCACTGTGGGGATATTTCTATCCTTATCTCAAATAACAGGTTTGAACTTCAACATGTGTAATGTAACCTGCTTTGTGTCAACAAGGTTCAGTAAAATATCGATATTATGTTAAATCAAATAAAAAAATTCTCCTGCTTGAAAGCACAGTATTATGATAACAGAAAAACATCACAAAAATCTATGAGGGTGAGGAAATCTTTATCATGCTCAACGACTGAGACGGAGCCTAGTAGCTCCTTCTGAGTTTTTTCGGAAAAACATCAGCTCCTTAAGAGGAAGATATCCGCCCAGCATTCTCAGCCGAAAAACGTAGGTAGTGGTATATGTAATTGATAAAGTTACCAGTATTGCAGAGAAGGATTATCAAACAAGACTATTTGCATTGGAGTTCGGTATAGACTTGTTATCGCTTCACCATTCAAACGCATTAATATCTGCTCTGACTAGCTACGCCCCCTCCCCCCCTCCCGCGTTAGATCCTACTCCCGGGGCATATTTTCCTATGGCTGTTTCCTATTCATGGAAACAGAACGCTCACATCGAGACAATAATAATTTTTGTTCACATTTAAGGAAAAGGTACCTACAATTTACCGAAAGGTTTAACGAAATTTTCTCTGAATTTTGAAACTTAATATAATCTTGTTTCAGAAACCACCCATCACGAAAAACATTTTCCAGTTAACCACCAACAAAAAGGAAGCATTCTCAATAAAGCCAAACAAAGATTCCTCGAAATGAAAAAGCAGCCACTCGATGAGAAAACCGCTTATCGAAAGCAATTAAGATACCAGGAATTGAACAGTGCTATGATAAAAACCAAGCTAGATGATAGCCTGGGAAGAATACCTTGGAGTAATAACCACGAAAACGTAGCATCCTATGTTGACGGAACAGGAGGTTTATCACAACAGAAGCTATTAGCAATCATGAACCAGTTAACCAATGACATCAGAGTAAATGGACGGAGAATCACTCCACTTCAAACGCAAATAGTACAGCAAACTAATGATGGCGACATCAATCCGACATCAACAGTGAGTAATATGCAGGACGAGATGCAACCCGACATGAAAACGAACATGCAAGATGATATGCAGAGTGACACCAATGACATGGGAAATAATGAAATTAAACCTATACAGATACCAATCAATCAGAAGGGAGGTGATGGCGCACATGCCAATGGACCTGGAATGTTTGAGCGTTTGATGTTTGGTGGACTCTCCCAGACAGTGGGAGGAGGAAAAGGGAGTAACGGTTACTCTGACTTTGGTGGTGGAATGACCGACGTTCCTGGGTTGTCATATGGTGGATCAAATAGTAATGGTGTTATCAACCTTATGGAAAGCGAACACGGATTAAAGCCAATGCGTGGAATGAATGGCATGGGAAGCATGAATGGAATGAATGGAATGATGACTGGAATGCATGGGATGATGAACGGAATGGGTATGATGACGCATGGAATGGGAAAAATGAGAGGTGATACGTATTTCTCTAGAAGAGGAGAGACCACGTCAACGAGAAAGAAACCGCGATCAAAGCATAGGGAATTTCTTCGAAAGGCCGTGAAAGCAGTTTCGCTTTCAAAAGCCGATGAAAGGAAAAACCTCCAAAGGGTTCCCACAATTACAATACGCCCGAAAGTCAACATTCTAAAGAATAAGCAATACATCATACCACTGATCCCTAACGATAAAACAATTGACAAAAAACCCCTAAGACCTCCCCATGGGGCTTAAAAAGGATTCAGAAGAATGTCACTGAATGAAAGGGACGAGACAATTGAGATATATTTTGATAAGGCAACTATATTTTGATTTCGCCCTTTTAATATTGAATTTCGTCAACTGAGTGAGAAAACATCAATAAAATGTTTGGAACTCTGCACACAATGACAGTTTTTTTAGTTTTTCAAATGTTGTGACGCTTTAAAGTTAAGCAAACGTTAAGGAATACGCTGATTTAGCCTCAGAGCATTGCTTCCTTCTCTTTACTCCAGAATGAGAACCAATTTTGTTTAAAGAACAATTTAAAGGCAGTCTCAAATTGCCATGATCGGGGACGCAATCTCCTTATACTAGGAGGAGGAGGGGAGTATAACGCTTTTTTCGTATATTTGAAGTCTGCTGGCTGCTTGAAACCTTTTAAAGTCACTTTCAAGAATCGTTTCTAAATTACCATTCTAAGTTACCAACAATTATTTTGTTTATCGCTTTTAAATAAGGGCTCGTTAGAACCATACACTTTTATTTGAAAGATCGCATGATTTTTACAATACCACAACAAATAGGAGGGGTGCTTTTGAGAGAAAAATCCAAGTCTTATTTCCTAAAAATGGTCAGTTTTCTATTTCTCGTAGACCTTGCCTTTGAACTGGAGTTGTAAGACATAACTTTCATTGAGGAGATTTTTGAAAGGCTAAAAGAGGAAAAGATACATTCCATCGAAATTTCCTGCCAAAATGTTTGCAATTCATAATTTTTCTACTGTCAAGGATCTCAAAGACACTTCATTTGCAACGCGTTTTCTAACAAGCCACAGTTTCCTTTAAAACTGTGACAAACTAGAGGGCAAAATTAACCCTTTCCTTTCTATTTTAATGTACTGGTAATGCATTGTTGGTTACTCCCCACAGCACCACTCCACCTTTGTATGTTAACACTTACACTCGTTAAAATCTGTTTAAAGATGTCATATGGTATAATAGGTTTTCTTTGTTCTTTTTGGTGACAAATATGGTAGCTCATCAAATATTTATTGTGACATTGCCAAAACGGGGGAAGTTTTGCAAAATGGAGAATGAAGTCATTTCGCTAAAATCTTGAATTCCAAGAAAATCTTTTTGCTCAGAGTTTGCCTGACCTTAAACAGTTAGTGTCGAAAGGACGATAATATAATTTAAGTTCTAAACGGTTATCAAGGCTTAACTGCGGGGAAAGGTAAGAAATGACCATTATCACAATTTAACACATAATCCTACTAGCCCTTTTGTTGTATCTCCTCTACTGATTTAAAAACAATAATTAACACGGTATCAATATAGTACCAAGTGTCTAAATAAAATGTCAACATGTCCAGCAATGTAAAATCAGTTTACGAAGAATCCTTGATGTGATAAAGCGAAGCAAAGCGATCCCAAGTGAAGGTATCTCTGATTTGGTTGGGTAATTTTTGGCTAGTGAGCAGCAAGATGACCGATCAAAAACCAATTTTGCTTGTTTACTTGCATATCGATCTTAAGAAATGACCTTTAAAGTTGTCCTTGAAAAAACACCTGTTAAGAATTAAGTCGGTCTTATTGCTGAACAGACATTAACCAATGGACAGTTGGTCGACAATAAAGTTAAATCAGACGCTTACAAAACAGTTTTATAATAATTTAAATCAATGCATGATCTTTTCGCAACACCCTCGCTTTATTTTTTTTTCCTAATAGCTCACGAATACTATGACGATACTTTAAATGAAAGATGACAGGCTACAAAATTGGCCTCCTCCTAACTGCGTTATTTTACTCTTTCGTTGGAGCCTCCATCACAACAGGTATCTTTTAAAAATCCTAAAAAAAAACCTGTGTGTTCAAATTTCAGCACGACTACAATATCTTTGCTTTACTATCTAATGACTCAAGTCATATCTTGGTTTAAGGTGACAGTGATAATTCAACAACAACGGTGGCGCGACAGTTCATTCTTCCACCCAGGATCCATCAAATCAGTCCGTTCGCCGGTACCACATCAGCCACTGACCCGTCACTTCTGGCCTTCCATGGGATTCCTGCAAGTTCTGAGGTAACTTCAGAGCAGGTTGAAAATCAAATTGCCCATTTGAACGAACTAACTCAGCAGCTTCGTGGTATGCCACAGTCTCCTTCTATTACACAAGCAGGCAAAGGCCTACCGATACCACTTTCCAGATATGCTTCACAGATAGAGAGAGGAGCGTCTGAAAATAGCGTTAGCCGTCCATTAGGAGTTGAGCCAAGCTATTATAAAAACATAGCAGGAAATCCATTGACAGGACCCAATGGATTAACAAAAGACGTCCTTTCAGATCTGATGTTTGGAAATCTTAAAAGCCTGGCGTCGGTGGGAGGATTAACAACGAATAGTCCACTAGAAGAGAATACCTTGTCGCCTCAAATGATTGGAAACTCTGAATTGAGAAGATTTAACAATCCCTTACTTGAGGAAAAGCTGGCAAACTCACAATCAGGAAAATCAGGCCTTGGTCTACCCCTCCCGCCGAATGAAAATATGGATTTCAATGACCTACCGAACAGTGACCTCGACAACATAAACAAGTCCCCATACCTCCAATCGAGACATCACGCGAAAAGCAAAAAGAAAAAGAAAGATAATAAGTCTGACGTTGTCACAAAATTACTGCTCTCTCTATTGGTTGACAAATTAAAAGACATCTACGAAATGGATAGAATAAACAGCTCACAACGTAAGACCGTGACGTTGAAGCTGGATTCGTCAACAGTAGGGAAAATAGAGAACACTTTGAAGGAACACGGCCATTCGTCTGACCAAAACAAACTTAGCTCTGGAAGAGATGTGAGTAAGGACACCAAAACATCTGGAAACTTCGAAACTAATCTCTCGTTCCCACTAACCTTTTCTGATACTAAAGGGACTCAGTTATCACTTGTAGACTCCCCGAAGAATGCAAAAGATGACAGTTCTTTACCTGATGTCGACACGAAAAACATCGAGAATATAATCAAAGGTATCGAAAATGGGAGTAAAAAGTCTAATGAAACCAGAAGAATCAGAATTGATTCAGGTAACAGTCCTCAAGAAATCTCCCAAAAGACAACTAAGGCTCTTTCGCCAGACAAATACCGCCTTCAAACGGGATCTACATCCGAGTTCCATCGTGTTAAAATGGAACCTACAGGTGAATTGGGAAAAACTGCTACTATACCGAGTATTTCTGATTATCATCCAACTTTAGAGGTTTCCAAGGCAAACCCTCCGTCTGAACAAATGTTTGAAGTACATACTGACAAAGCAACAATATCGGCGTTACCTACGTTTTCTATATCCACTCTATTAAATCAAGAAATACCTGGAAATGTCAAAGGAAGTAACCGAGTCATAAATGTGGAAAAGGAAAACGAATCCGGGCGTTTTACTGGTTCTAATTCAGCAACAATACCTGTCACTACTACTGAAACTGAAGAACACAATCGTGTAACAACAAGCGCTAATGAAAACGACGCCGCTAATTACCTTGAGGCTTCTAGAGTTCTGGGTGCTGTGTTCAATAAAGTGAAGGATCCTCTAGCTAGGAAAAGCGTTGAAGTCGCTATTAAAGCAATGTTGAAGTTAATGAAGTCAGATAAAACTTATTCTAAAAAGGAATCAGTTCCATCATCCAAAAGCTCAGTGATACTCCAGGAAAAAGTAAAAAAGCTGATGAAAACTATCGATGAACTTTCTAGGATGGTTCATGTTGAAGACGAGTCTCCGCGTAAAAAGCACAAAAAATATTCGCATGTAAAGCGCAAGCTTTTTCGTAAGCGGTTTTCATATAAACGTATAATTCATCACAGGTCACGTGTGGGGATGGATCATCTTAAGAGAACACACTGATGGAATAATTAAGAGTTTTGTTACATTAGTGATACCAACTCTTGGGAGAGTGAATAATCCGAATACTCGATAACTATCATATGATCAAAGATGAAATTTAGTTCACCTGATCAAAGCGGGTCCCCAAGCCAATAGCGTTCTGATTTTTTGTCGCTTTGGTACTCATTTTATGCTTCATTTGGCCCTTTACAAGGATAACCTATTAAGCTAATCGACACCTATGTTATAAGAAGCTCTGAAATTTGTTTATTCCTATTGCATCATAGAATTAATAGCAGCAATTTCATCAAATGACAGTCAGATGAGCCAGATTGTATTTCTCTGAATTTGTTTTGAGAACTAAATAGTAAATAGGAATAGTATTTTATTTACGAGATATAAGACAAGTCTATGGGGACTTTGAACTGATCGGCAAAAGCTCGGTTACAACGGTTATGATTGTTGATGATTGTTCCTTGATTCCTGCTGTCACTCACTCTGATTACACAAACAACAACAAACAAACAACAAACCTTTAAAATAGCAAAAAAATATCAAAAAAATTCTAATATCTCCGAGAAAATAAATAAATAAATAACATGAAATAGTTATAGAGAATAAGATAAATACATAAAACACTATATATACAATTCAGTAATTGATACAATAGGATAAACATTTACAATTACTTACATAATGGACAGCAGTAAGTATCAAATTCGAAGGTACGAATAGCCGATTTAAAAGCTGCAACTTTTGGCAGTGACCTGGTCGTGTTGGGGAGGGAGTTCCATAGTTCGCTACCATAGTAAGATAAAGAGTGCAGGCCATATCTAGTAGTATCGACATAGATTAATGCTATGGGTTTTTAGACTAAACATATTAGCAATATATTCTGGTGCCAACCCGGCAACAATTCTGGACTGAAGGGATGAAAACGAGTAGAGAAAAACCTCCAAAAGGCTGACCAGTTAGCTTTATCATGCCTTGGGATCAGGTGTTCTTTTTGCAGGGGAGCACAATGGAAGAAAAAGAGAGAAAGAGGAAAAAGAAATGCGTGTAGTTCCGCAAGGCCCGCCCGCCAACTCTTGTGCTGCTACACTCTTAGCCTTTGGTTACACTGTTTACAATTGAAGTCAACGTGCATCTTTTACTAACAACCCAACCCTCATTCCCACAAACAAAGAGAAAAAATAAAGTTATCAGGTGTGATTTGAATTAGGGCTAAGAAATTATTTCGTGTTCTTGGGAGAGGACATTTTTATTCTTACAATGCTCCTCTCCTTTATAGGTACAGATTTTAAAGGGAAATTATTAGGGAAATTGAATGAATTGCTGCGAGGCAACGGCCTAACGACCAGAATTAACAGCAACATTCCTTCGATATAGTCTCTTGCAACAGAAACCAGAGAGCGTGCTCTGGAAGTCAAGGTGGATACAAAACTGGTCTAGGCAGTAAGTAAGTAAGTAAGTAAACATTTTATTTATAGAGGGTAGCACTAAATGGCTAAAAGCTAATGAACTTGTGGCCCTCAATTAAAAATAAGAGTAAATATTAAGCTAAATAGTAAAATGATTTAGACTACACTGTTCTTTAAAAATTACATTAAAAAGACTCTTCTTAAATGAAGGAAGAGAATCTTTACGTCTTAATTCTAAAGATAATTTATTCCATAGTCTGCAAGCTCTGACTATGAAAGACTTTCCACCTTCTGTCTCGCGTATATGCTTAGGACAAACTAAATTAAATTTAGCTTACCTAGTATTTCTAGAGTGGACTTGATTATTAACAGTAAAGGTAGTAGAGGCAATCCCTCTGTCTACCTAAAATTTTACCAAACAATGTTTAATTAAATGTCAGACAAATAAATTAAGTTATTGTATGGCCAGCATAAAAAAGAGCGATAAAAACTAGAGTAAAAACTTATTTTCCTTTTGCGTTTTCGCTTCGCTTCACCTTTATTACAGAAACCGATGAAACAGGTTGCTCACTGAAGCGTCTAACATGCAATTTCAATGATTTGGTTGAATTGATACCAATTTTCCGCCAAACTTATCACTAAAAACCGCACATCTTTTGTCTTAACAAATTTCATACGTGTTGTTCTTCCGAGAAAGGTGTTAGTTTTAACGCTGTATGCTCTGTTTACCGTCCCGCAAGTTTCTTTTGATGAGAAATCGAGGCCAAAGGGAGAGAGTTTACCAGTATAGTCTGCTTTGATCAATGATATTCTGGACAGAGAAAAAGAAAAGAAAAGAAATATTAGAGAACTATTTAGCAAAATTGAAAAGTAGAAAATGACAACGTCTAACCTCATGAAATGAAACCAGTAGAAGATATGGAACAGAGCTAATTCATGCATAAGTAATACAGTATACCTTACATCATTTTGGTTGAGAGGGAATACCATCATTATTTCACGACAACAGACGTTAAGAAAGTCATAATGATCATGATTTACAAGTCCTTTTGACGCTGTATACAATTTCTTGGGAGGATCTCTGATGTGAAGGAAGTGTATAACATGTAGTGGGGTGTTTCACTAAGCCCTGGACCGAAAATAAAGGTAATCACTCTCAGAAGACACTTTCGATAGATCGTTAGATCGTATTATGTTTTAAGAAAGAGTCCGGAGTGATGCATTTCTCGTTAAAGAATTTCCTAAAGAAATATTATATTACCATCACAACATTCACGAACACTCCGTTGAACTTTTATCGTAACATTTAATGAAGTAGTACATTTCTTATGCTATTTACACGAAACTTTATAATCTCAATCACCTTTTTTGGACAGACCATAGATGTCCATTGATGGTGATTGAACTAAAGTGTAAACAGTATAATTTGTAGAGCTGCTGTATTACTTCTAGTAATGACTAATTTTGCATTTTCATTTAATTTTTGCAGTCAACTACTACGATGAGGGTGATATTGACAGCGGTCGTTCTGATTGGGGTTTACTGTGAGCTCTCGAATGGTAAAATTCTGTTGTCTGCCTATTCTATTTTTCAAATAATGATAATACCTAAATTGTACACTGACGTAAGTCAATTTCTGTTGCTTTGCAGGACTTCAAAAGGATAAGAAAGAAAAGGGGAACAAGCTTGTTCGCTTTTTTCAGGATAACAATGGGAGCGTACTTTTAAAGGAAAGCTCTGATGCAAATAAAGATGGCGGGAAACTCCACATGTTATCTGTGATTGACTCCACGGAGGAGAAAAGAAAAGATGAGCACAGGAAATTTTCAAGAAAGAAAAGCCTCAACGGAGAGAAGGAAACTAAGCAAGGAAATACAACTACTTTGCCAGATATAAAAAAAGTTGTCGGGGAGAAAGAAAATAAAACCGGAAACGAGATCGATATCAGCAGCTCTAAGCCTAAAGGACGAAAAACCCATGATAATGACAGTAGTCAAGATAAAAATAAACAAAAAGCTAGAATTCGCCAGCTTCTCTGTGCACTTTTTAACATTTCAAATGAAAGCGAGGCTTGTAAAGACAAGCACCATTCAAAGAAAGCCATGATATGGCCAACGAGAATGATACCATGGTTAAAGAAGGTACTTCTGAGTAAGCTGAGTCGGGGATCATACAATCAAATGCCCTTTCTAGATGACATGAACAGTCCCAGCGAGTCACCTTTTGGAGGAGGTATTCAAAATGGACTATCTGACAATTGGGATAGTGATCCACTTCTGAATACACGTAGAAAGCATCATCATGGTTTGAAAATGGTTCCCTTGCTGAGGTCATTAAAGGCAAGGCTGTACGGCCATGGAATGCCGGGTAATTTTGGTAGCCTTAACGAGGCTTTGAATGGTGAAGGACTTAATGGATTTGGCCCAATGCCAACCCAAGGCAGCTCGAAGTTGATTCACCAAATACTTGGCCAGGCTATGGGAAGTTCCGACAGGAATTCTGTTTTAAACGAAATGATGCAAGAATTTCTTCTTGCCAACAACCGTGAAGAGACAGGAGGCAATGAAGCATTTTCAGACTTAGCCGAAAGGAATAGTTTCTCGCAACTTAACAACGGTCTTCAGAGCTCTCCACTTCTTCCAGAGCCAAACTTACAACTTCAAGGCGACATGAGAACACCTTTGGCGTCGGAGCAACCTATTCATGCTCAAATGTTGGACAATGGTGCTATTGCACCGATGGCCAATCAACCAGTTGGTAACTTGCCTTTGAAAGGTGCATCTTTCATGGGTGGTCGTTCTCCCATAGGAAGATCTCCTATGATTGGAAACCCCTCGACATTTCCCTCGATGATCAAGTCGTTCGGCCCTCCAACATCAAGAGGTTCTGAATTTCAGAGTTCTGTGTTGGAAGCACCTCAGAAAGAAGGTTCGCTTCTACAAAGAGCTGGCGGATTCGACCTTCCAATATCGTCTTCAGTGCTGCAACACACTTCGAATCCTACTCAGCGTATGTATATGGAAAATGAAAGAGAAGACCAAGGCATTTCCAAGCAGGGCGATGACTTCGTAGAACGGAATGAAGCCAGTGAAAGACGCTTACCATTGCATCAATCAGTAGGTAATAATTTGGTGGTGGAAGAAATAAGCGACAATCAAGCGAGAGGAGGAAATCTTCCGATGCAAACGAACCCTGATTTAGATCGTATATTGAGGCTACAATCTAGTTTTCGGTCACCAGAAAGCTCTTCCATGTCAAAAGTTACTCGACTCGACCTCGATAGTAACCTTGGACATGGGTTACGGTTACCGGTTGGCTCCATGGGTATGCCCTCTGTCTTATCCAAGGACGAAGATTCCATAAACTTTAACGATTTAAACAATGATCGATCCATTGCATTTAGAAGAGGAAAGGTTTTAAAGGGAGGGAAAAGTTTGCCCCTCTCATCAAAGAAAGCGCGAACGTCACAAAGCAATAGACCTAATACCAAGAAAAGCGCTGGATAAAGCTGCATTCACTCCGTTAAGTTATTTCCTCTGCTGACAGTTCAGCTATTAGAAGCATTTAATCATCAAACTTCATTTGGTGGTGAGATGGGGTGTGGTAATAGATGAGTCTTGGTTTTTTTCAAAATAAGGAAATCCAACCAGTGAGCAGGAAACCAAACTCGAGTAACCGCTAGAAAATAAGGAAGAGGTTATTAAAAACATGGAGCTGTTTCAGAGAGGCTCAGAGCATTTGAGGGCGTGGGAATATCACGGGTGCCATAATAGGTCTGAATGTATGTTAATAGAGCTACGTGTAGACAGTTATTGTCAAAATCCTTTAAAAAGTGAACAGACACCATTCACGAACTGATCATGATTAGTGCGAAGGCTTTTATATATTATACAAACCTTCAAGAAGTTAAGAAACATACGCAATCAAATTATCGGCGAACCACTCGCGCCAAGAACAGAGTGGAAAAAATAAGATTGTATCATATGTGCAACTGTCAGTTACGTCGCTATTTTCTATTAACTATGACTTGAAAAGATAAACTTGAAAGGTATACGTGTGGTTATTGTCTGTATTTGAGAATATAAATGCATGAATAAAAAGGGCATTTTCCCTTGACCTTGCGCAAAATTGGATAATGATATTTAAGGGATTCTCTCGTCATAATTTTCATTGTACAAACTGGGACCCAACTACGCAATCTTTTCGTAGGTTTTATCGACATCAATTTCGCAGTTAATACAAAGGCCCCAAACCTGAACATTTCGTTGCTACATTGAAGACTGCATCGGGGCTACCTCGTCTACCAGGGAGGAGTAAACTCAATTTATAACCGCTGTCAATTCCTTTCACCCGTCTCTAAAATATACCTGGAAAATTTCCGACAATTCTTTGTCATTTTTAGTCGTGGGTACGCGAAGCGTACAGAATATGCAAATGTGTCACTCACTCAGATGTAAACAAATCGATATGTCGACGGTAGATCAATATTGATAGCGACCTTCCGAAATTATACGGGAACGCCTCTATCACAGTTCAGAAATAATGCTGCGACGTTCAAATTTAACTCGACCTTTCTTCGAAGGAGTTTCCATTTTAATTAAAATACTCGTCGCATTTAGCACATGTGAAACCGAATTAAAGCCCTTTGAAAGACTAAGGGTGTAACTATGAGCGAAAACGCTTAATAGAATCACTTTTCCCCGATCATCTTTCGCCATCACTTGCATCATTGTGGAATATTCCTCGCCGTTCCCGGGTATATTTTGTTTTTAACAAAGCGTCCGGGTCACAATCGTTCTTAAATATAATTTCAAGCCGTCATTCTTCTCACTGCGAGCCGTCAGTATTTATATCATTATATATCGCTAAAATGAGCAACCGGCAAATTTTTATAGAGGAAAGCGAAGCGTTGTTTTCGTGACTGGTCAATAGGCCATGTTACAGTTGTGAACTTAGTTGCCAAGCCTTTGATTCAGAGTGAGGCTGAAGGTGACCTTGTTGTGATAGAGACCTGTATCTAGTTAGCATGATAACAAAGTGATTTACATTTGAAAGGTAGCAAGGTTTGTATCATAACAAGGTCACCCCTAGCCTCACTCCCGTTCAAAGGCTTGGCAACCTAGCACACAACTGCTAAAATGGACTATTGTTTACTTTTCTGATGGTTTCACCATAGTTAATCGAGGGGATTAACTATGGTTTCACCTCTCATCTGTTTAGTGACTACGCAGACATTCATTTGTGAAAATCATTGCGTGTACTCCCCTGAACGTTAAAAATATATGAAGTCCAAGGAACAGTTTTGGTCTTAAGTCCACATTTTTGTCCACAAAATGAAAATATACTCATATCGGTTTAAAAGGTGAAGAGTTCGTAACACATACAAAAGCTGTCTTTTTTTTAATATACGGTGGCTTGAAATTCTATTTGAGAACGATGGTGGCCGCTTTTTTAAAAACAGAATTCAGTGGCCACTTTTTTAAAAACAAAATATGCGAAGCAACGGGCAAGGAATATTCCGAAATAGTGCAGATGATCATGAAAGTAATTGCTAAAAGGCGATTGCGTGACACTCGGTAAGTTGTAAGATGACACTATGTTATCATGTATCAGACGAAATAGCAGTTTTCAAAATGTCCAGTCTGCATTCTGTACCCAATCTGCAGTCTGCAGTCTGCATTTTGTACCTAGTCTGCATTTCTTACCCGGTTTGCAGTCTGTATTTTGTACTGACCGATTGCTAAAATGTGAACTCTGACCATTCACTCAACATCACCCCAGTAGTTCAAAGTAATACTAAGTAGTTTCAACTGTATCCGGGAGTCACCCATTGGAATTTAATTATCTTCAAAACTCATTCAAACGCAATGTACCCACGACTTATTCACAGTTTCCTTTGATTAGACATCTAAGTTTCATTTGAAGGCAACGGTTTATGCACTAGTGTACATTACAAATCGACAGACTCACATAGTTACTTTTTGTATTCATTTACTTTTCCATCACATGTCAAAATTCCATTCCTTTTTCTTAGTTTCTTAGAATTCGTTGTTTAAATAGTAATGATATTTTCGACAAATCAGAGGTAATGTGCCAATTTTTCGAAAAAACTGGCACATGAACTTTTCGTTCAAGCGGCCCACTACCGCGCCCAACTAACTGATCGACAGTCAGCACCACAAACGTCACATTAGGAAAATAGCGACCACATTCCATTCACTCTCACATTTCACCCTTATAACCCCGCAGTTAAATCCATCATTCTTAGAAAACTTTAAATTACTTCAAAACGATCCAGAGACCGGTACTATCTTTTCGCAACGTCCACTTATTTCATTCAAACGTGACAAAAACAAAGGCAACTTTTTGGTCAGAGGTTCACCACAAACTAATGACCAACCTGGAACTTTTAAACGCGCTCGTATGACAAAAATTGTCCGTTCATTGTAAACGTTGAGAAGATATCGGAACCCAAACGATCCATTAAGATTAGTGGTCACTTCACGTGCAACTCCGCCAATGTCATCTATTGTAAATGTCATCAATGTAAATTTTTTTGCAGTAAGGGCAAGTTATAACTTGCCCTTACTGCAAAAAATTTACATTGTTAAAAGAGGAAGACGATTGGGTGACCGATTCCAAGAATACCTTCACGACTTAGAAAGGAATGACAAGGACGCATCCAGACCAGTCGTTAGACACTTTAATCTGCCAAATCATTCTGAGTAACATATGGCAGTCTGCCGCCTTCTCCTTAAACTTAGGTAGTTCTGAAAGCCGCAAAACTCTAGAACAAAAGTTTATCTTTCAAAATTGCACCCTTAATCCCCGCTGTATCAACGAACGCGTTTCACTCAACTAATTTTTTCTTGTTTCTTTCTTGTTACCACGTTCTCACCAATAGCATAGCTCCATTTTCTGCATATAAACACACACACATAACCCACAATTTCTGCATGCGCTCTGAAGAAGGGTTGTCGCTCGAAGTGTCAGCTTTGAAACTCCTTATGATGGTCAATTTACTTTATCAACTCAGGTGATAAAACCAAACTTACCTTCCTATTCCCACCAACGCCGCGCCACAATTTCTTTAGAAACTTTCCCCCTTTATTCATTTGTCCCATGATTTACGGTAGTTACCCTCTTCTTGGAGGTCCAAACAATTCCTGAATATCTCCCCCATATCTCTGGTATGTCTCAGACAAAGCTTGATATTAAAGAGTTTTTAAATTCAAGTTGTGTAGGAAATGGCCTCCTCTTATCGGTAAGCGGTTCGAACTTGCCTCGAGGAAAGGGCATTACTGGTCCTTCGTGGAGTTATAGATAAAAACATTATTGCGCCCTAGATTCGATTGAAGGCTGCAACGTGGTCCAAGAAACTTAGACTTGCGCTTATAGCCTTTCGTGATGAATAAGAAACCAAAATCGTTTCTCTATCCCTTATGAGGATAGCACATACCTTTTTGGTTCTCGACACCCAAAAACACATTATTAGACAATAGCTGCATTTTGTTACTGCAATGCCTCTGAAACATGGATAAATATTGGGTATTAGAGAGTTGACAAACAATGCTGGTTGGTACCTATATTTTCACACTCAGGTGAGAAAATGCAACTTTTATAGGCCACTTTCATCGTTTTACAAATCGGGATATGCTCCTTAGTGAGCTGCTTTAAGATCTGACTTATGTTCGAGTTTATGCCCTCTTTGTCAGGACAAGAAGAGGGAGGAGAATCTAAAGCACGTATTTAACCATAAACTGGTACCAGTCGTATACGCCGGGTCAAAACATTTTAAAAGTCGCAATTTCCTTTACTTTCACATATCCTTCACCCTAGTATTTTTGACCATTGTGTCCGAACATCGAATAAAGTGGCTCTCCTTTTACCATTATTCACCTTGGTTGAAAATGGCTCAGAAGAACTAACGTCGCTAGCTGCCTACTAGTCAATCAACAAATTATAGCAGTACATACAGTCCCACACTTAGGAAATATCCAAAGCTTTTTCTGGAGTTCAAGGCGTCGGGCCCAAAGTAGTGACCTTACGTCCCAGTCAAAAAACAAATGCAGTCTCCCGGGTCGAACCTCTTCAAAACCGGGTAGTCCACAGCGAAACACCAGCCAGTAAGATTATGTAGTGCAAAGAAAAAATCACTGATCCTCAAAAGAAATAAATATTTATCACTTCATTCTTTTTACACGTTTAGATCACGGAAATAGAATGTACTTCACGTCGCAAAAAAACTAAGACTGAGAATCTTGGGAAAGATTGATTTCTTTAAACAAACGATTGAGCCCATTTGTGGCTACAAAATGAGGTAAGATGAGTAAGAGAACAGCTCTTAAAAGTAATGATTCGAAATACTCTTCTGTGAGTGCAAGTTTCCTAAGTCAGGACTGACATTTTCGGGCACTTAGATTATCGTTTACTTTAAGACAGGGTAACAGTGAAGGCCTTCTGATCTATTTCATGATTGCCCAAATGCGATAATACATAACAGCAATCACCGTGAAGACACAACAATATCACACAGTTTCCCCTGGTTTAGTTTTTCTCCGCGAGCCAATTATAGCAAAGTCTAATAGAACAATGTGACACATGTTTGACGTTGTTCTTTAGGCAGGTGGCTGAAGAATTTTGAATTACTTTGACGAATTTTGAATTGCTTTTAGCCCAAGCTAACTATCTCCTATCGAATTCATATCATTTACAATGTTTTGTAGTCTGGAATCTGTTGCTTATCTGTCTGACTTCCTTTCTTTCTCCCAAGAGTAAGACACAGGCTTGTGGTGAACCTGTTAGTCTTTTTTTTCCTGAAGGGATTCCTGTTGGCTTCAGCAGGTAAATTTCAAGTTTATTAGAATAAAGTTTATTAGAATAAAATGTCGATAAACTAATTAAACGCATATTAAAATTGTAACACTTCTACGAGTCTTTAGAGCTTCATTCAATGTCAAGCAATCCTTGTTATTGCAGTCTGTTGCAATTCTATTAAGTCATATTTTCTCCAAGAGGAATTATATCAACACACATAGTCGATCTTGCAACAACTGGCCACAAATAAATCATCTACATAGAAGTTTTGCCTTGAAAATAGGACGGGACCTTAATTCTTTGTATTTTACAATGATTTATCACCAAACCTTAGTTACACAGGCACCACTAAAAATTTAAAGTTATCTTTTTAAAATCTTCAGATGACAAACAACCTGTACCTTCCTTGTCGTCTGTGAACAATAAATTGCAAGGAAGAGATTTATCCCCTGCCCTAAAGAAAAATGAGAAACCAAAGCAAGGACGTGGAATCTATCCTTATCCAGGAGGAAATACCCACGATAAAAGAGGATCAACAAACAGGTGGCTCGCTTTTGAACAGAAAGCGAAAAAGCTCTCAGAGGTTGCTGTTGCGAGTATTTTGGTTGAGAAGAACACAACACATCGAAAGGAAAACAATAAACAAGACAATGAGCATTCCAGGAACGCGTCAAGTACTGCCACATCTCCTCAAACAACGCAGACTGCTGATTATGAAATTTTGGGAACTTCTGATGACGAGGATAGCGCTAAGTGGGCACAAGATGAGATGAAAAAAGCAGCGGAAAACAAAGCGAATAGCCATGATAAGGATATCAAACAAAATATTTCAACTGTGGCCAGCACATTAAGAGTAATCCCATCTAAAAATCAGTCACACTATATCAACAGTCCCGTTAAGATTATACTTACCAACTCAGGGGGAAACATGCCAAATGCCTTGACCCAGACGAAAAGCTTGAATAAAAGTAACAAGAATGAAATTAATGAAAATCTTATCAAAAATTTAAAACCAGATCAAGTGGATGCTGAGCTAATTTTCTCGAATTCTACAAATTTGGAGAAGACAGGTAAAGACATCGTTGGGGGTTATGGTACAAAGTCACCGCTTACGGCAACTCCCGAGAGAATGTTGCAAAACAAGACGCCAAGTAGTTCCACACCGCAGTCATCTACAGCTCAAAATATTACAACTAGCACACATAATGACACAAACACAAACAAAACAGTGCAACAAACGGTTTCTGGGGCGATTCAGACTAAGGCGCCAGAAAATACGATGAATCATTTAATTGGAGCTCAAAGAGGTAAAGCATATACACAAAACGTCTCGGTTTCAGATACAGTATTACATCTCTCGGAACTCGGATCTAGGAAAAATAACACCTCAGGCAATACGACATTATTGGAGGAGCAAAATAGTCTTAGTGGCGCGGAGTCTGCTGATTCATCGCAAAAATCAAATCAGTCACAAAACAATGAAAAGCCTGCAACGTATCCAAAAGCACCTTCACTTGAAGTGAACATCTTGAGTTTAAGAAAAGGTCAATCCTTCGACTTTCAGATTCCCAGCACGATTCCATTAAAGAGCTCTGACCAGAGTAACCATATCCACATTGAGCCGAATGATACATTGAAGTCGTCTGAATACTTACCAAAGGACGTAAAAAGTAACCCAAGCAACAGTGACTTTTTAAACGAAACTCTTGATAAGGTCTTGCTGGAAGAGATAGTAAAAACAGGGAAATCTAACAAGCTTCTGCAAAAGTTCAATTCGGATTTACTAGCTTCCAGGGCGGAACCACTATCTAACAATGTAAACTTGGAGGTCACTGATCAACCGTTTCGAGAGGAATCATCAGCTGATCGAACTTTCTCGGAAAATATCTTGGAACCGTACTCAAACGAAGCTGGGTTAACCCGTAGACTCAACACATTACAGGGGGGGCAAGAAAAGACGGAAGTTCAGCAAGACGAAAGTTTAGCAAAAGCTTTGAATTCGTCCTCAGTTTCTTCGATCATATTTGGCGCAAACCGGGCTCTATTTGATACTGACAGAGAAGTTTTCTCAAAGAAGAGCTCCCAGGCGAGATTAAATGGAGCAATAAGAGATAAGGACCACAGACACAAGCGGAGTGATGTTTTGCACCGTTTGACCAAGCTTCAACGTATAAACAGATTGGCTTCAAATACAGAATATCCAAAGAGGAAGCACGCATCGAGAGGATATAAAAAGCAAAGAGTTGTATCTGCACGGCAGGTTATCAATCTTGGCAACCACTTTCTATGGTTTGGTGGTCAGAGCTCAGCTGATGCAAACGGATTTCCCCGCCACAACACAGCAACAGAAAATAATGCATACAGTGCCAATGGTTATATTTCAAACTTTCTTAATACAGCCAAAGAAAATAAGACACCAAGTGCAACCAAAGGCTATAAGGCCTTGCAGAGTGCTCTGACATCTATGGTGTCCAATCAAGTTGGTCTAACGGACTCTTACACTTTGGACCCAATGTATACAGAGCCTATTGAAAAACAGTGGCAAGCTTCAGATGGTGAAAACGCTACAGCGACTGGAGTTATTCAGAATGGTACTGAAAAAGCAGTATATAATAGTATGGTCAATAATGTGAAATCGAATGAAACAAAAACACAAATAAGCTCAAACTCAATAACGAGCTTACAAAGTAACTACGAGCTCATTGATCACGGGACCCCGTATAAAGAGAATAAAACTGATCGTGGGCAAACAAAAACCGAATTCGTACAAAATATGATAGGAAATGGTACGTCTGCAATAAATAACTCGTCCATTCCGATCACTAGCGATGAAAAAAGTGCAAATGGAGAAAATGCAACCATCCTTCAAATTTCAGCAGATTCCACAGGTCATTTGTACGAAAAAAATTCCTCTGCACTTAGTGGAGGTATCCAACTTTTAGAGCAAAGCATGAGTGCTGTCCAGTCTGAGATAAAGGATTCCCATAGATCACCGAATGTGACAGTTGATTCAGAAAAAGAAATTAAACAACAGCCATCTGCTATAATTAAGAAGATAAGTACTAACTCTCAGGAACCGGAGACATATCATGTTTTAGTAAATGATGCAGGTAAAAAGATCACAAACGCAAATGGTCATGTCACGGTCATCATTTCAGGCCCAACTGCAACTCAAGCTTCTATGCCTAATGAAAACACTTTGCTCATACCACAGACTAGCCCATCTCAGTTTTTACCAGAAAATGATTTCCTATCTACCAACGATCATAGAAATGTCAACATTAGTCATTCCGCCACTCAAGCCGTGAATAAAACATCAGTCAATGAAAACAAAGGGAATGGAGCACTTGGCAACAAACAGATAGCACCCCTGTCACTTCTTCAAGAAGACATTGAGCCTGCCTTAAAAATATCTGAAGAGATAGAAAGGCATCAAAAAAAAGCCCCAGCTGATAGTTCACTAAGTACATCTCGGAAAGAAGAGCACAAGCTTCCTAAACAGAACACTGATGCTCATGTCTTAATGAATGAAAAAGATGATTTTACCTCCGATAGCCGAGAGGAATCCACGCATAATGGTCATCATTTTGTTAAGGTTGGACAGGACCTAACAAGTGATATTGGTGACCTTCAAATGGAAGAGGTTTCCCGTCCTGACCTGCAGGAAGCACAACGAAAGGTTCAAGAGAAGCTTGCGGAAGATGCTACCGGTGGATTTCTATTAGGAGGGGATCAATTGGTGGCAGAGCAAGCTCAAGACGTTCCTACCTTGAATATCGTATTAAATCCAATGCAACGAATTGACGGATCTCTTTCAGTCGGTGGAAAGGTAATACCAATTGGCTCAGCCAAAGAGGGATACTCAAAGCAATTTTCATTTGCAAATGAACAAGGAAAACAAAAGCTAGATTGTCATGCTGATACTAGAAATGAGAAAGCGGGAACAACGATGTTGACATGTCAAAAAAAGCATGGTCTTGCAAATATTCTTTCAGCCTTTCAAGGTGATGGTTATTCCGAAAACTTGAAAGCAGCGAATGGCCCCAGTTTGCAGCTGGACCAGGTGATGAATGTTTTGAACGATCAAGTTAAAACAACTATTAACAAGGAAATGAAAACAGAAAGCAAAGATATTGAGGATGTGCTGAAAGATATGACAATGCCAAGCAGTACTCTGATGGACACTGAAGAAGCTTATTCTCAAGAGGAGCCTCCTGAACATTCATCCTTAATGGACACAGATGATACGTTTACCTCTCAACCAGGTTTTGTGAGACAAAATGCTTGGAAAAATGATCATCATTACCATCGAAAGATACAACCATTCGGATTCTTTCATGGGTTTGGTTTATCTCATTATCCTAGATTTCACCGTCATTTTGGGATTCCCAACAGGCGCCACTTCTGGGGATATAGCCGCCATTCGCATCCTCTTGTGGTTATGGCTCACAAAGACAGCGATGAAGGATTCTGGGATTACCAGCACAATATCTTCATTCCACGTGGCCACGACGATGAATATGACGATGACGATGATGAAGGATCAGAGGAAACCAAAGCAAAACATTGGGTCCCATGGTCTCGACATGGCCACAGGAAAGGAACCTGGCTAATGGCTCACCCACCCGTTCATCCTCGTCACCGCCCTTTCTTACCGTTTGGAGTGCCCTCCAGGGAGCAAAATTTGGCTCACTTTCGCTTGCCAACTCTTTTCAGTCGATCAGGTCCTTGGCGGCCTTTACATTCGCGTATGACAGTTCCTCAATCCCAAAAGGAAGAGAAAGGTGCGAAAAGAACAGCTGTGGTGCACAAGGCAATAAGAGGGGATAGAGACTTGTGCAGACCAGTCATCGGGGGGCCTTCGCCACCGCTGAAAGGAGAATGGGAGTACTTAGGAAAGGTCCTTTCTAGTTGTCCTTGCAAGTTGATGGACACTGAGTGGTGAAAGTATATTCTAAATTAAGTTTTGCTTCAATGTCCAGGGCGAAGCATAGAACAATACTCCCATTCGGATTCCTTTCATGTTTACCAATGGTATCAGATGATTTTTCCATTAAGCCATTTTTTCTTAGGCACCTTTTGAGGGCTCTTAACTCCATTTCAGGGTTAAAGGTTACCTGACACTTCATTTTTGTCACACTGTTTTTAGCATAGTGTTATAACTAAAACGACGAAGCTGTCATCAACAGGAAACAAATGTTTACGAATTCTTTACCATGATGTTGGATACCCTTACCGCCAAAACTATTAAAGAACACTAGGTTGCTTAGATGCGTAATCAAACTTACGATGAAATGTGCGAACATGATTGGTTATCCGGCCTGCTCGTTTGAGCGCTAATAGGACTCTGTACGCGTCATACTTGTAATTGAACTGGGTTATCGGACTGTGCGCGCGTCTGCCTGTGTAATTGTACAGAACGCGTCATTTGCGGGCACTGAAACTGCAAATTTCGCCGAGTAAACTCCAGTGCTATTTTCTCCAAGTCGTTAACCAAAGGATGGTTTGTTTCTCAACATATTTCACAATTTGATTAATTTTTAACAGGACTTTGTGTCCTATAGTTCGGTCTACAATCATATTCGTAATCAACAAATCGGACTCCCACTTCGCGGTCGTCCCATTTTACTGATCACTCGTATAATTACTGGACTCACTCAGACCTTTTAGAACAATAATTACATATTGAGTCTATTATATCGTATATTAATATCGAATATTGCTGCAGAGAGATCATGGTGCATTTAAGGTTCATGTATAGCATTGGTTGGTATGTTTCTAGTGAGTTGATTAGAGACTTAAGTTGTATTTGGTATCTGGAAAAAAAGCCTGCTACTGGCAAATGCTTTTTTACATCTAAGCATACACGCATCATTTCCCATCACTACATATTTTGAAGTACACAGAAGTGAGGTCTGAACATGTTTTCGAATATCCCGCTCTCTGTGATGGCCTTGAGTGCATCATCGATGTATTCCGTAAAATGTATGACTTAGCAGAGATAATGATGGCGGTTTCCCTGCTATTCTTCGTTTTTTCCCTGTTTCTTTTATTTGATCGGCGGAAGGGCACAAAGCTAATTTGCTATCACTGAGCTTGGCAACAAATGGAAAAAAATTAAACTTTCCTTTCATACGAGTCTAAGAAAGTTTTGACAAGAAAAGAGGGCACTTCGTGATCAGCAGTACGTCATGACGCAAAGTCGTCTGAAGTGTCTTCTGAATCATCGGAACACCAAGGAATGCATTGAGTTTCATATTATAACTTAACGCACCCACCATATTTATCATGTCATCTACTATAAATGTCTACCATATCGCTACACTGGTGGCATGTTATTTATGTAAGAAGTTCGAACGTATTATTTAGACTTGAATTCAATCAGTTGAATTGTGAGCCTCCTTAGTCCACAACCATTTATGAACGGGATTGCCGAATAAAGTATATCCTAAACCAAGTCAAGGAGGTATATATATAGGAAGTATATATATATATATATATATATATATATATATATATTGCGCATGCTCGCTGGTTTACTCTAGTTTGAGCACTCTGGCATGGCTTAGACGATACCACAAAGGTTGGGTCGTTTGGGGTGACCGTCTCGGTTCTCCCCCATCCTAGCATTAGCACTGCACTGATGAGGCCCAGAAGGCCGAAACAGTACTGTCTGCAGTTAGTTATAAATGTTTGAAAAGAAAATTTGCCCTGAGCGGGATTCGAACCCACGTCCCCCTGTTACTAGTCAGGTATGATGACCACTACACTATCAGGGCAACCATGCTAGCAACACGGCAATCGAAGATGTGATTTACGTGATCGGAGACGTGGTCTCCCGGGAAACTTAATTTCAAGGTGACAGGGTAGGGGAAGCCTATAACCCTATATGAAACCCAACTAAGGATCTATTAAAGATACACTACCGAAGTTAACTTAGCGGATGACAAAGGAGGACTCAATTACGGACACAGGCTAATTTCAATTGAACGAATTCTGTATAGGAGGGAAACCCTGACCCTGTACACCCCAAATAATCATACTTAAATAAAATAAATGTTTGAAAAGAAAATTTGCCCTGAGCGGGATTTGAACGTACGTCCCCGTTACTAGTCAGGTGTGATGACCAGTACACTATCAGGACGCGGGCTTTTCTCTCTGCAACGTGGGTAGGCGCTTCTCCGAAGCTTGGTTGGTAAGGAGATCGTAAGTATTCTACTTTATTCTCTTACATTTTTCACTGTGCTAAGTACCTGCCGGGAGGGAACGCCAGTCTTTTCTACTCATTTGGGTCACCTATCTGGTTGCTGACTTTTTCTGGTAGGTCCGAACTTTGTTGCCTCTTCCAGTTCGCCTCTTCCAACAAAAACACCCAAGATCTTCAGCCTGGAGGGTGACCAGTCTAGGTCAACTGGGGGGTCAGTCCGACCAACCCATTGGCCCAACCAAAGGCCCTTAGACTTTCCCTGATTAAGCTTTGCACCAGAGGCCAACTCAAAAAGGGCGTACACTTCGAAAACGGCCATTATAGCTTCGTCAGATGACAGAACGAGCGAGGTGTCGTCCGCATACTGGGAGATAGGTGATAGCGGAGGATAACCAGGTAAGGAAAGACCAGAAATTCGCGAATTAGCACGGATATTGGCTGCCAATACTTCAGAGACCAGAACGTAAGGCAATGGGGACAGAGGGCACCCCTGCCGAACACCCCGCGAAAGGTCAAAAAAGGGGGAGAGGTAACCATTGACGTGTACGGTGCTCTGAACCCGACGGTAGAACAAACGGACACAGGCAATAAAGGAAGGACCGAAGCCCATAGCGGAGAGAGTGGCCGTCATGAACCCCCAATCGACCAGATCAAAGGCCTTTTCTTGGTCTAAGGACAGGATAGCCGCAGGGGTCCCGGTGGACATGGTGTAGTGTGCAACGTCGGGAACGAGGGCAACGTTTTCGCCGATGAACCTGCCAGGTACACCGCAAGTCGGATCCTTACTTACTACCAAATGGATTACCCTCAGGAGCCGACCAGCAATGGCTCGAGACGCCATTTTATAATCTACGTTTAGGAGGGTGATTGGCCGCCATTTCCGTGGATCTAGACGGTCACTCTTCTTAAAAGCTAGTATTATGACCCATCTACGCAGAGAAAGGGGGAGAGAACCAGAATGAAAACAGGCGTTGAGGACCGAAACTGGTTCCCGACCGAGAACATCCCAGAACCTGAGATAGAACTCGGCCTGGAACCCATCGACACCAGGGGTTTTGTTCTTTGCAATCCCTTTAAGAGCCTCAAAACACTCCTCCGCGGTGAGGAGTCCCTCGCACTCACGAGCCTGGTCTAAGGAAAGGGAGGACGAAAGGTTGGACAATAGGGAAGCTTGAGCAAGGGGGTCTGTCGGAGCAGCAGAGAACAAATCAGAGTAAAAGGAATTGAGAGTAACACACAAGTCCTCTGGAGAGATGACAATGGAGTCTCCGCTCGCCCTCAATGCAGGGATCCAACGATCCACCCCACGTTTCTTTTCGAGACGGAAAAAGTATACCGTGGAGAGTTCCCCCTCCTCCACCCACCTGACTCGAGATTGGAACTGGGCACCAGGGCCGTTTCACGGTCCAAGGTCGCGAGTGCTGCAAGAGTCGACTGATACGGTGCAGCAACTGAAACCATTCCAGTGTCCATTTTGGCCTTCAAGTGGTCAATGAGTTAGACAAGCACATCCCGGTTGCGTTTTTTAGCAGAGGTTCTTGCCTGACAGCACTTGATGGTTCACCCTTTTAAGCGGCTTTTGCCGTCATCCCACCATTTCTGGATAGAAGAGAAGGCCCTTCTAGACACCTGCCAAGATAGCCAAAAGTCGGAAACCAGCTTGATGTACTCGGCTTCTTTCAGAATGGCCGTGTTGAATTTCCATAAGCCAGGGCCGGGAGGAATGGAATCGGGGATTGAGAGCGAGGTAAGAACCCCACAATGATCAGAAGAAGGATAGGGGAGCCCAGAACACGACATGACAGATGGCACCCAGGAAAAGGGGATGCCTACCAAGTCTATGCGTGAAGCCAAGGAACCATTCCATTTCGTCCAGGTAAGCCCAGGGGTCAGTGGATGTAGATAGCGAAAAATGTCCAATACACAACAGGCATCGAACAAGCTTTGGAGAGAAACTGAGCTCTCCCGGGACTGATCAGAAGGATCGGATCCCCTCCTATCCAAAACACGATCAAACACGGCATTAAAATCACCACACAGGAGTGTGGGGACAGTAGGGTCCACTCAGGGGTGGATAGTGTCCAAAAAAAAGGTCTCGTGCAGGGTTGCTTTTTCGGCGCGTACAAACAAACCACACGGAAGGACTTGGATAGGAAAGAGAATTCACATTGAAGAAGACGTCCGTCAGTGTCACACCAAGAATTGATTAAAGATAGGGTGGATAGAACCAGGCGAACACACAGAGACGAAACCAGAAGACAGGAACCAAGAAGAGCACTCGTTGGCAGATGTGCAATGTGTTTCCTGAAGACAGACCAAATTCACATTCCCATGGAGAGATCGCAACCACTGCACACGACCTTCGCGGTTGGGCCGGGCTCTAATACCATTGGCATTCAACGTAATTACAGTTAGAGTCATGAGGAAAAGGTGAAAGACCCTCATGAAAGCCAGGGCTGGGACCTTCCCTTCCTTTTGGGAAGATTGGGCACGGCCTTGGACCGCTTAGAAGTGGCACTGGACAACTGAGCGGAGGTCGGGATCATCACTCGCTTAGCAGCTTAACCAGGACGCTTTCTGGTGACGGTTTGGAAATTATCGGAGGACACACTCCGCACAAGGGGGGAGGGGAACTCAGAGAGAACTGGGGACTCAGAGCCCTGAACAGAGGTAGAGTCTTGTGAACTAAATTCAGTAATATCTTCATCCTTATTTTCCACTATAGTGCTATTGCTTTCATTCATTAGTTGACTGGTACTTTGACCAGGATTATTATTAACTTCTTCAACTGAAGCCTCAGGTTGCTTACTAATACATTCGGCACTTATTTCATTACTTATTTCATTATTTACTTCATTATTCACTTTGTTATTTGCTTCACTACTTGCTTCATTAATGACGGTGATGATCGTCTCACTAATAGTTAGATCTTCGACAAGATCTTTTCCATCTGCCACATTCGGGGCGTCAACAGTATTGTCCTCAATAGTAATTGAGGGAATGGGAGCACTCACTACATTAACTGAGGGGGTGGCCGCATTCCGAGCCGAAATTGGCGGGAAATCAGCCGCCGGGGGGGGCAGCATTGGCTCCTGAGGGCACAGGCCCCCAGGCATTACCATTGCGACGGGAAGGGCAGTTGCGAGCCCAGTGACCGGCTTCACCACATCTTATTCACTTTCCGTTATATTGACAGTCGGTTGCTTTAGGGCCCATAACTTTACAGATTGAGCAAAACGGTTTTATGCCACGATACCAGACGCGAACGGGATACCCGTCGATGGTGACTTCAGCTGGGATGGGCTTGTCGAGAGACATTGTAAGAATGCGTGAACCCTGTCGGGTCTCCCCATAAACGATTGGCGCCTGCAAAAGAAAACTCTGCCCAAATGCCGAAAATCGTCGCACAAAATTTCATCATCCCCTTCGGCAGGGTAATGATGGATGTAGACGAAAGAATGAGGCCGATTGGAATCTGTGACACTGAAGTTGACACCACTAATATTCAGTAGGCCACGCTCAACAATACTATCCTTATCGTCCGGATCTTTAAAGGTGAGACGGTTAAGGCCTTTTGGTACGAATTGGAAGGTGGACAATTTCTCAAAATCGACTACCTTTTCCAACATGGAGGGCACTTCCGGCCTTGGAAAGACCGTAATCGCCGGCGTGGCGTGCACGACGCACGTTCTGGCGCAAGGCAACACCATAGCACCGGGAAAGTGAGAGGAAAAAGACCCAGAGAGCCTGCCTCAAAGGCAAAACCCACCAAGTTCAGCGAAGCTGAAAACCTGGAAGGGTTGCAACAAAGTTCGGACCCACCAGAAAAAGTCAGCAACCACATAGGTGACTCAAACGAGTACAAAAGACTATCGATGCGGTGGATCGTGTTCTCAAATCCTGGCGTTCTCCTTCTTTGTAATTTCGCGGAAAGGCCCTGGTAATCAATGCTCTTGCCCTCGCTCGGGTCTGGTATGTGGCATCCCTCGTCCACATGCCGGTCTGGGCGGGGAGAGAGCTGTCTCGTTTATTTTTTTCCTTTTTCTGGTCCGGCAAGTGGGAGCTTGTGGCCCGCTCTGCCGTGATCCAGCCCCCCCCTCTTTGGTGGTTTCTCTGTGGTAGATGTTCATTACAAAGTGTGGGCTATCCTTGGTCAGTGGGTGAGGAGGCTCGCCTCCTCCCCATCTGACTGGTATACCTTCTTTTCCTTTTGGTGTCATTCTGCTTTTGGTGTTCCCCCTCCGGTTGTGTTTTATCGTCCCTTCTCCTTTGATCTCAGGGTTTTGCCGCCCATTTATCATTCCCTGGTCCTGGCTTGGCGTGGCGTGGTCTCAATGGGTCTTTTTCCGTGTCCAAAAACTGCCTTGTCTTCGGCTCTTCCTGTCCGCATGTTTGCACCCCTGTTACTGACATGTCCACCAAATCCTGCTACCTCTACTTGCTATCTGAAAACATGGTCCAGCCGCGCTGCGTCGATAAATTTAGTTTCACTTTTCCTTCTCTGGATTGATCAGCCACGTGGCGCTCCCTGACCTTCTTCGATCTTGATCGCCCGGTTATCGATCTGAACTGGAAAATCGCTCGTGGCGTCTTGTACACCGCCCAGCGCCTGGTTTCTTTCGGGTTGTCAGTCCCCCTCCCCTGCTTCTGTGGTGCTCCATTGGAGTCCCTGGAACATCTGTTTTTCTACTGTCCTCTCGCGCATAGTGTTCTTTCCTGGCTCCAGTCTCTCATGTTCTGTTCTTCCCTTATGTGTCCTGTCCTCCTGGTCCGTCACGTTCTCTTCGGCTTCAACTCTAATGAGTTGGTAGCCACCCCCCCGTATCTTTGTGTATCTCCTGAACTTGTCCAAATTCTGTATCTGGCAATCCCGAAACGACTTCCGCTTCCGCAGCACCCGTCCCGGCGCTGTGGCGGTCCTGGCTAACATCCTGTCCCGTCTGAAGTTCCATCTCGCCATCTTCTTCAAACGTTTCAAGTAATTCAGGCGCCGGCGCTTCTTCTATCGGCAGTGGGGCGCCCGTGGCATTGTCACTTCTGTCGCCAATAGCTCACTTGCGTTCTCTGTTTAAATCGCCTTCTGTGTCCTGTTCTATGTATGTTTCGTTTTTTTCGTGGGCCACCCCTTAGCTGGCTAGGGGCTATTATTATTGTTTGTCTTTTTGTGTGTGCCACCCCGTGGCTGGCTCGGGGCTATTATTATTGAGTGAGTGTGTTAGTTTTCGAGTGAGCGTGTTAAATTTTGGTTGAGGTGGGGTTCGATTCCCAACCGAAGTTGGTGTATGGTGACCCTCAGTTTGTGGTGGACCCAACCCTAGGGCCTTGCACTCCCGCCTTGGGTTGGACCAGACAGTTCGGTCGGCAGGCATTGCACCGCCCTCACGGGAGCCTGGCTGTCCACCTCAAATATAAAAAAAACTATCAGGACAACCATGCTGGCAACACGGCAATCGATGATGTGATTTACGTGATCGGAGACGTGGTCTCCCGGGAAACTTAATTTTCAAGGTGACAGGGTAGGGGAAGCCTATAACCCTATATGAAACCCAACTAAGGATCTATTAAAGATACACGACCGAAGTCAACTTAGTGGATGACAAACGGGAATCCAATTACGGACACAGGCTAATTTCAATTAAACAAATTCTTTATAGGAGGGAAACCCTGACCCTGTACACCCCAAATAATCAAACTTAAATAGAATAAATGTTTGAAAAGCAAATTTGCCCTGAGCGGGATTTGAACGCACGTCGCCCTGTTACTAGTCAGGTGTGATGACCACTACAGTATCAGGACAACCATGCTGGCAACACGGCAATCGAAGATGTGATTTACGTGATCAGAGACGTGGTCTCCCAGGAAATTTAATTTTCAAGGTGACAGGGTAGGGGAAGCCTATAAACCCATATGAAACCCAACTAAGGATCTATTAAAGATACACGACCGAAGTCAACTTAGCGGATGACAAAGGGGGATCCAATTACGGATACAGGCTAATTTCAATTAAACAAACTCTGTAAACAAATATTTATTCTATTTAAGTACGATTATTTGGGGTGTACAGTGTCAGGGTTTCCCTCCCTGGCAAAAAAAGGGAACACTACATTTGACGTAACCATGGGCAGCTTCGACGGCGCCGAAACCTGTGAAATTGTCGGAAACTTCCTCCTTTCCCACCTACAGAATCTCAACATAAACATTAGTCTATACCGAGACGACGGACTTACCACAACCGACGCCACACCCAGGGACACTGAAAATATCAAAAAAGAGATATACCGCACTTTTAACGCTAACGAACTCCGCATCACCATAGAAGCTAACAAACAAGTAATCAACTTCCTGGACGTCACATTTAACCTCAGCCAAAACACCTACCAGCCATATACCAAACCCAATACCACACTACAATACGTCCACCGCGAAAGCAACCATTCACCGTCCACCACGAAAAACATCCCCGCCGGCATCAACAGACGCTTATCATCCCTCTCATCCGACAAAACCTCCTTCGACCAAGCCGCTCCCGCCTACCAGAAAGCATTAAATACCAGTGGTTACAGCTATACACTCCACTACGAACCAACGCACACACAAAGTCCCAAGAACCGCCAACGCAACAACATCCTCTGGTACAACCTGCCTTTCACCAAGAACACCAACACTAACATCGGACATAAATTCCTCACGCTGGTTGACAAACACTTACCCAAAGATCATAAACTCCGCAGAATTTTCAACAGAAACACAATCAAAATTAGTTACAGCTGCATGGACAATACAAAACAAATCATCGACAACCACAACAAAAGAATCCTCACCTCCCACGTAAAGACTAACGCCACAGCCACAACCGACACCTCTACAGCAAACAGCAAAAAGAAATGCAACTGCCGACAGAAAAACTCATGCCCTCTAGACGGAAACTGCCTCCAACAATGTCATATACCAAACTACCATTACACGTAAAGACACGACAGACACATACATCGGGCTCACTGCAAACGACTTTAAGTCGCGCTACAGCAACCACACCTCATCATTCCGACACGCAAAACACCGCAACTCCACCGAACTCAGCAAACACATCTGGACACTTAAAGACAACAACATCAATTATTCCATCACCTGGCGCATCCTATCTTCCCACCTGCCCTACAACAGCTCAAGCAAACGGTGCAACCTATGCCTTAAAGAGAAATTCCTAATCATCTGCCACCCAGACCTATCAACACTCAACAAGCGTAACGAACTCGTCTCTTCCTGCCGACACAGAAACAAAGCACTCCTGCGCAACAGCTGACTTGACACTTTTCACACTGCATAAACCATGTTAATTAGCAATTAGTGTAATATATAAGCGATGGTATCGCATTATTCTACCATTAAAATCCCCTAACGAGTGGGCAACCACGAAACAGGTCTGTAGGGATGTATATGTTGTTGTTTTTTTCCGACTACCACACATTATACCCGCTCTACTATTTGTATCGAGCACTATTTCACGGACACTAAGTTTAATCCCTCTCTCTCTCTCTCTCTCTCTCTCTCTCTCTCTCTATATATATATATATATATATATATGTATATATATAATCTATATATATATATATATCTATATCTGCAGACAGTACTGTTTCGGCCTTCTGGGCCTCATCAGTGCAGTTTTTTTATGTTTAAGGTGGACGGCCGGGCCCCCGATGAAGGGCGTGTGCAATGCCCGCCGACCAACAGGACTAATCCCACCCATGGCTTGCGTGCAATGCCTTAGGGTTGGGGTCCACCAGAAACGAGGGTCACCAGACACCAAACTCGCTGGGGAATCGAACCCCACCTCAACAAAAATTAACACACTCACACCAAAAATTGAACACACACACTCGATAACTTAAATAACTTAAACTACTTTTTAGTTTTCATTTTTAGGTTTTAAATTTTTAAACTAATATTAAACTATTTCTTCGGAGTGTACTTTAGCACATGTCTAGGAGGACCATTTTGCGGGTTGAGAACAAAGGCAATTGAACCAGGAGGAACTTGAAGGTGTGATGTTAACCGTAGGAGGTCAACTCTATCACCTGAAAGGCCAGGAGGTGTGGATAGCAATTCGAGAATTTCACTTCTGGACTTGGAAGAAATGACCGACGTAACGGAGGGTGGCACGGTTATCTTATTAGCGACTGGTAAGGAAATCGACTGGGTTGTATCCGTTGTAGCAGGCTTCTTTACAGTTCCTTTTGAAACCGGAGAAGTCTGGGGAGCAGCGCGTTTACGGGAGACATTGTCTGATGGTACTTGGTCAACCGATGTGCAGGTTGGAAAACGGTCCTCGCTGGCCTCAAGGTTATAATCGCACTCTTCAGACTCAGCAACAACGTCATTAGGGACGGGAGCAATTGTCTCAGCTGTCACATCATTTTCTCGAGCTACAGACGAGGGTATGTCCATCTCTACTGATGTGTCTACAGCAGGTTGAGCACCCACGGTCGTCTGACAGTTCCTAGCTAGATGTCCACCTTGACGGCATCGGAAGCATTTGCCCCTAAGGGGACACTCCGCCGACTTATGACCAACTTTATGACAAGTAGTACACTGGAGGGGTTGCCCCCTATACCAAATTTTACAGCGGACGCCACGGATAGAAATAAACGGTGAAATGACATTCCTAATAACCATTTGGACAATGCGTGACCCGGTGGACACTGAAGGCCTTCCGGGCCAAACCTGATTGCGAACAGATTTGACCGTACCATATGCAGACAAAGCTGTGCTGATGGCGTCGTTTGATCCCTCAAAGGGAAACCAAGAGACTACAACAGTAGTAAGCTGGGGAGGAGGAGGAGGGGGTTTAACCACCCTACACTCTACATCACCCAACTTGATGACACCTAGCTCCTCAAAAAATAACTTAGCAGCATCGCCGTTCTCAGCAAAAGTGACTCTCGCAACACGGCCAGGACATGCCTGCACCGCAGCCACCCGATGGTCAGACTCACGGTCAAAAAAACCCAGCAACAAACCAACCGCTTCCGAGAAAAGTACCTCCTCAGGGAGCCCCTGACAGTCAATGTCGATGGTCCTATTAAAGGACACGACCATGCTGAAACTCGGACCCAACCCAAAGACAAGTCAGAGGGATGGGTGACCGAAACAGAGAAAAAGCAAAAAGGAAAGCAAGTTCAGATCGACCGAGAAATCCAAAAAAAGGGATGGGCGACCAAAACGGAACCAAAGAAAACAACCACTGCCAGGGAGGAAAAAGTCGCAAGTTTTCCCTCCCGGCAGGTACTCACTTATCCAACTCAGACCTCGAAAAACACCAGAACCAACTTCAAACTACAAGAGTATGAAGCAACACTTACCATGCGAGACCTGGGCCTCATCAGTGCAGTTTTTTTTTTATGTTTAAGGTGGACGGCCGGGCCCCGATGAAGGGAGGTGCAATCCCGCCGACCTACATGTCTAATCCCAACCCATTGGCTTACGTGCAATGCCTTAGGGAAGGGGACCACCAGAAACGAGGGCCACCAGACGCCAAACTCGCTGGGGAATCGAACCCCACCTCACTTAAAAATTAACACACTCACACCCAAAAATTAAACACACCCGCTCATTACTTAACTAATTATTTTCTTTTGTTTTTCTTTTTATGACCTTAATTAATTACTTTGGGAACTTTTTGTTGAAAAATTTTATAGCAGTCTTAAAGTCCTCATCTTTCAAACCAATAAAGCGGGGATCTGAAGTCCAACGGCAAAAACGTTTTCGCTGATCAGGCGGTTTACGATAATCAACCGCAATCTCCCACAGGATTGCACGGTGGTCTGCAGAACAGGCTGCCAATTCCGGAACTTCAAGGAAAACATCAGGGCCATTGCGGATATCACTCATGGGTGAAACCACAGGACTTTTAGATGGGGCCTGTTGAGTCCTCTTAACTGAAACGGGAACAGAGGAAGCGGGGCGTTTCCGGGAAACAGTGGTCCAGGGACCACTTTCACCAGCCATGTCAGAGTCAGCAGGGTTAGCAAAACCCTCGGTTGCTGATATAATATTCTCATTTCCAGTCGTTTCACAAGAGGCGAACCGGTCTTCGCTTGCATCAGAGTCTGGAGGTGAACCAACTTCATCTTCAGAGTCTTCAATAGCAGTGTCGGGGGTCTCTTCTTCGGCGGGAGTGCTCTTCACCGGAGGAACAGCCACACCGTTCTCTGTAACAGGGGCGTCAGCCTCAGCTGGAGCAGCCACGGTCACCTTACAATTCCGAGCCAAGTGCCCATCTTGATGACACCGGAAGCATTTTCCTTTGAGAGGACAATCAGCTGACTTGTGGCCAACTTTCCGGCAAGTCCCACACTGGAGGGGTTGCCCCCTATACCAAGTTTTACAACGAACACCGCGGATAGGGATAAACGGTGGAATGACATTCCTAATGACCATTTGGACGATGCGTGACCCGGTGGACACTGAAGGCCTTCCGGGCCAAACCTGATTGCGAACAGA
>NC_142530.1:13210000-13220000 GCF_964205215.1 Stylophora pistillata
AAAAGAGGCTTATTGGAGTGCTCAGTTGTTCTCTTTGGCACCCCATGGTTTCAATAAAAAAAAAAAGAAAGTTCAGTCAAAAAATAGAATTTGCTATAATTAATTTTCCATCTTAAATTAGGCGCTACTAATTGATCGTTCAAAGGCCCTTTTCTTGGATTTTGTCGGCCCTTTAGGTGTGGATTGGACTCAGAGGCCCTGCCAAGGGATCTTATTATGATTAGTATCATTTAAGGGCCCCTCCAGGGATTTTGTTGCTAATTTTCCCTTTCGGGCTCCAAAGGCCTTGTTTGGGGATTTTGTTACGGTATACAGTTGTAGTAAAAAGTGGGCCTTCCCTTTTTTAATGCTCGCCGCATTGCTTCTTTGCAATTGGTTACGCCACTTATATTAACATATTTAGTATTCTTATCTCTTAGTTTTTAGGGTTTGTTCCTTGTACTTTTTCCATTGCTTTCTTTGTAATTAGGTTTTTTGTTTATTAGCACCAGTTCATTAGTCGTTATCTGGAATTACGTAATCATTAGCACTTCGATCCTATTTAATGCTCTTTTTTTATTTCAAAAGTTGTAAATAACTGAAGAAGGTCTCTGACCGAAACGTTTTTTATTAAAAGTTTTTATATTTTTTGCGTCAGAAGTTGTCCATCCTCGCAATTTTTTAAACTTTCTATCTATCTATATATATATATATATATTTATTAAAAACTAGATCATTGGATAATGCAATTCAAGACTTTTTATTGGCTTAGCCATTATGGTATATCAGCCAATATACCATAATCTACAAATATGGTAAGCGTACGTGTCAGCTTAAAATTAAAAGGGAGCTAAAAATTTAAGAAAATTTAATAATTTAATTCAACGTTTTTAATAAAACAATTATTCCACTCACGCTTGTTGGATATGAGATGATTATAGCCAACTCGGCGCTACGCGCCTCGTTGGCTATCTATCATCTCATATCCAACGCGCGCTCGTGGAATAATTGTTAAATATATATATATATATATATATATATATATATATATATATAAACGTTAAAAACCTTATCGTCGAATCGGAGAGTGCTCTACAATCATGGAGCTTTGTAAATAATTGTATAGGGAAATAAAAATTAAAACTTCGCACTACAGATCTGTTTCGAAAGGGTTAAATAGTCCTCTCTCGTCAGGTGCACCTGACGAGAGGACTTTTTAACCCTTTCGAAAGAGATTTGTATTGCGAAGTTTTAATTTTTATTTTCCTATACAATAGTTTATATATATATATATATATATATATATAATCTACACCGGCTTTAATAACGAGGATAAACATGTATTGTGCTTATCTCCAGACGTATGGAGGATGATTGTTTCATGAATCAACTTTAATGAGCTAGCTAAATGTGCGAAGGCATTATTCAGATCAGAATAAGACTCTCAAAGATTACATATCGGACATTGTTGTTTCATGAATCAAAGTCAATAAGCCAGCTACATGTGCGAATGTTCTATTCAGATCAGAATCAGACTACCAAAGATTACTTGTGGGGCAATCAATATTTCTGCGTGTAACGCAATTGACCCATCAAAATCAGTTTGCTTGGCCTGCCCTTAGAGGGATGATGAAGCTCTTGCTTTGCAATTCTAATAGTGTGCCGTCAGAAAGCGGCGTTCGACTTAAGTCCGAGTACCATCGATAAATTGTTGATGGGGAAATAGGTAGAACCTGGCACAAACTGCCGGAGATCAATAAGTACCCTTAAGGTGGTTCTCCGTCCAAATTCTCTTTTCGTAAAGCGATTTAGGGTTTAATTTGATAATTTTTTCCAGGGTTACACCATTTGGTTGTTTTGCGATCGAAAGCATGTTCATACGATAGGGGAAGAAACAAAAACAAAATAAATACAGTGGTTAAGAGAGTGTCTCTGTAAAAGCGTTCCGGTCGATTTTTCTTGACACAGATTTCCCTCATTTCTTGTGTGTTGTAAGACATTCATGTGCCTATACTAAAACCACAATCCGTTTGATCGGATCTCCTTATTTTTCAAAGTTTTACGGAAATGAAATTTCACTCGAGCGAAGGCCTGTCGTGACACTTTTCAAGACTTTAATTTGAGACAACTTTGGGGGACAATTTAAAAAAAACTACGCAACTCAGCAAAAAAAATTACCACAGCCATGTATATTAATTCTATCTTATCCATCGAGGCGACTTTCGTGAACATCACATTTCAATCAAAGAAACAGGAAGACTTGAATGACACCTTATCGGTTCGCTTAAGTCAAACACGCAAAAACCAATAAAATTTAAGGTAAATTTTTGAAGAAGTGAGGCGTTCTTAACTGACTAACAACTAACATTTGTTAGTTGGAACAGTTAAGAACGCCTCACTTTTTCAAAAATTTATTTGCCCCATGTATTTGCCCAGTGGTTGTTTTGATGACATTTAGGCCACACCTCATAAACTTCGTGATCCCTCGTGGACCCCAGGTCAGAGGTTAGCGGAAAAAGTTTGTTCCAAATCTCAACACGAAACATACTTATAAAGAATTGTAGAGGGTAACTGCAATGAAAAAGAAAAGGCGCCCTGCATAGTAGTCTTTCAAATTTCTTTTTAGCCAACAGGGAGTCGTGCAGAGGAATGGGGCGAAAGCAACCAAAAATTAGGAGCAGGCCGAGGGGAGGAGCTTATTTAGCCGGCCTTTTCCATGTTTTTGTATATACAAGCGTGGTACACCAAACATTCGGTTTACTTATAAAACTCTTTGTCGTTGTCGCATGAAAAAAAATGGACAATAAATTTGAAAATGAAAACGGAATAGGAATATAGAGGCAAGACCGATACAACGTAGATAAGTTTTAACACGGAGCACTATATTTCGGCTTGCCAAACCAGCCTTCTTCAGGTGCCTGAAGAGGGCTGAAGTTCTTCTGGTGCCTGAAGACGTTGTATCGGTCTTGCCTCTATATTTATATTCGTTATTTTGGGCCGATTAGATCATGGCTGATCCAACGTACAAGAGTAGGATTATCGCTCACGGTTGCTTGCTGAATATTTCAAAAAGAATAGGGTTTAGTGATAAAAGGTCAGATCGATTAAAGGTAGGAGCTGAGACTAACATGGTTCTCTTAACAATTTTATGTCGAGCTTATAAGTGGGAAACACTAAAAATTGTACATTGCTAGTTTTATTAACGCCATACGAAAATGACATTGGTTACTGTTGCGGAAAATCGTATTTTAGAGTCAGCTTTGTATATAAAGCAATGATTTTGCATGCATTCTTGGGAACAGCAGAAATGACTTAGAAAAAAACATTCTAAGTACACTGTTCATTCCGTGCATTGGGGCATAAATAAAAGGTTCTCGTAAAATAGACACTTTATTTTATACCACAGAAGACAAGCAAAAAGTATTATGGGTACCCCGGTTAAAAATACATTGATAACTCTATTAATTCATACCAGTCCTGATTTAAAGGAAAAAGTTATGCGAACAAAATAAAAGTAGTCTGTACCACTAAGCATGCCTTCACGGTTTAGACTGGGACTCCCAAAGTTTTTTAAACATGTACTCTAATATCCTATGACGATAAGCCCCCACCCACCCCACCCCACACCGTTCTGTTTTCACCCAGCGGCTGGCCAGCGGTCCGTGTATGAGGTAAACATGGCGATCCCTTACTGAACACCGTTCTTGTCGATCAGAAAATCAAAATACCAGCATGATATTGCCTCGAAGAAGAAGCAGTTGTGTTATTTGATTCGTACATCACATTTGAGTCGAAGCTTGGGTGACACACAGGTTATTTCTTATGGTGGACTGACGAGGGGAATTTGAACACTAGTTGTGTTTGAATTGTTGGAAGAAATAGTCGCATGGGAATGTAGGAATGGTAAGTATTACGAATAATTTCACATTTTGCTGCTTGAATAGAAAGTAAAGTTTATTTGAATTGCTTTCGCATGTATTTCTTACGGTTTTAGATCTACCTGCTCGATTTGTGTCTGCAACGCTTCGTCTTGATAAGTCCCTCAAAATGGCGGCCAAACTCGGAGATTGCCAAAAATCAGGTAAGTTCGTGGAGTTATAAAGTTTTCCGAAAGGTCGTGCCGCAAACTTTTTTTCTGTAGTTATCTTTTCTATGGCGTGTTCTTCCTGGCTATGTTAGTTGGATCAGTTAAGAACGCCTCACTTTTCAAAAATTTACCTTAAATTTTATTGGTTTTCGCGTGTGTGACTTAAGCGAACCGATAAGGTGTCATTCAAGTCTTCCTGTTTCTTTGATTGAAATTGATGTTCACGAAAGTCGCCTCGATGGATAAGATAGAATTAATATACATGGCTTTGGTATTTTTTTGCTTTTTTTTGTTGAGTTCCGTAGTTTTTTTTAAATTGTCCTCCAAAGTTGTCTCAAATTAAAGTCTTGAAAAGTGTCACGACAGGCCTTCGCTCGAGTGAAATTTCATTTCCGTAAAACTTTGAAAAATAAGGAGATCCGATCAAACGGATTGTGGTTTTAGTATAGGCACATGAATGTCTTACAACACACAAGAAATGAGGGAAATCTGTGTCTTAAGCAAAATTGACCGGACCGCTTTTACAGAGACACACTCTTAATCTACAATTCAACTCAATAGGAACACTGTTTTAGAGTTGTACTCCACAATCCGTTTAGAACCATACATACTATAGTGATGTTGGTCACCCGTCTTTCTCTGTAGCTAGGTACGAAAAACCTTTTTGGAGCTAAGTACTATGAATTGACATAACTGCAGGTAAAACTACACGGGACAATAAATTTGGCGAAGATTCCTTGGTTGAAGACCATGGCAGCGTACAACGTTTGGTAATTCAGGCAGTGTGACCTTCCGTTCAGGGCCACATTACATCACCTCATTGTGCCTGACTAAAATGAAACATAGCCAACCTAACGGGCGAAAAAAGGAGTTTACTGATGAACCGGCGAACGTCACCACGTTAGGTAAGGAAATTGCACGCTATTGACACAGATTTCTCTCATTAACTGGTCGGTGGTAATCATAAATTACGGCCAAAGCACAACATACCGACCAGCCTACTGTTTTATTGTTTTGAATAAAAGAAGTTAGTTTTTAAATTTGGGATGCTGTGTCTTTTTAGTAAAGAAGTTATCAAAACTTTTGTTTTTGCTGGAGGAAAAATTTCGTTGTTTTGCCTCACGGAATCCAAAGAAACACGGCAAATATTAAAAAAAAAAATATATCAGAGATCTTGATATCATAATCGATCGTCTTTGGAGATAAGTGACCATATCTTAAATTAGAAAAGCAAGATAGAGCCATATTTTCTTGCCGCATCAAACACAGGACTTGTGAAGAAAGAAAGAAATTTTGCTTTTACCATTATGATACCGATTTCAGACAATTCAGTAATGGAAAAGGGAACAGGTTAAAGTTTACAGTAGAACGATTCGTGTGTCAAACACCTGCCAATTCCATACATGGATAGCTTCAAATGTCGTGGTTGTTCTCAGGTCAAAGCCATTTTTTTCAGTTTCTGTTGTCATAGAGTAACGCCCCAACTTCTCTCTTAAATAATTGTCTTAAAATATGTTTTCTGTTTTGTCTTGTGCAGTCTTAACCTTGGAAAGACAATACACACAAATGTAACCACAAGATACAGAGTAAACACCGACATGGAAACATTGTCACTCATTTTTGTGATTTTTCTACCACAGATGTGTGCTTCCCATACAGGTAAGCGTCGTTACGTTTATTTTATGACAAAAGTATAGGATTCCAAATCAAAGTCGTAATTCAACATATAACGATTGCCAAACGAAACAGGATGTTTATCCGTAATTTTTTTAATTCGTCATTGGTAAAATTAACGCTTGTTTTCTGCAACTCGAACTGGTTCACTGAATCATGTCTCAGTCTGCTGTTTTAAGTTTTCTCGTGACTGTCCCATTTAAAGGTAAACAACAAGAAAACGATAAATAGTACAGAGCTGCGATGAGCGAAAGCCAGGACATATAGTTTTCTTCAGGCCCTACCCCAAAACTACGGCCGCTATTTAATCCTGTCTGCAGAAAAAAAGTAAAGAGAAAGGAAGTCTAAGCGTAATTCGTGTATAAATATGTTATTTACCTATAAGTTCTGGTTGAGAACACTGACGTCACCACATTTACGTATGATGCACGATCCTCGCAGTAGAGAGCGCTATTTATGCAATAGCGAAAATCAGGCCTGAAAAAAATCAGGCCTTAACGGCCTGCTCCCAGTTGGCTTATTAGCTCAATTGGTAGAGCGCTGCACTAGTATCGCAGAGATCAGTGGTTCGAATCCCGTACAGGCCTGACTTTTTTCAGGTCTGATTTTCGCTATTGCATAAATAGCGCTCTCTACTGCGAGGATCGTGCATCATACGTATCTATAGCCGCAGTTCAAAATATATGAACTTCATATATTCATCGTATCTGATTTATCATCACGGGTTTATTACGAATCAACTTAACGGCCTGCTCTCAGTTGGCTTGTTAGCTCAATTGGTAGAGTGCTGCACTAGTATCGCAGAGGTCAGTGGTTCGAATCCCATACAGGCCTGATTTTTTTCAGGTCTGATTTTCGCTATTGCATAAATAGCGCTCTCTACTGCGAGGATCGTGCATCATACGTATCTATAACCGCAGTTCAAAATATATGAACTTCGTAACCACATTTGTAGTTGATTCTAAATCGTCACTTGAACTTTGGTTTTTTTTCAAGGTCATGCTAAGACCAAACAAAGTGATAGGAAAAGAAACTTTCTAGCAGACGCTATGCGTGAGATGGAATCTGGAGGAAAGGCTTCGAGTCATGCATCTTCTGTAAGAAAGGTTCCAAACGTCATCAGGGTGGTAATGAGGCCAGAAGTTCCACCAAGTCGCCACCGCCATCACCGACATCACCAAGGACAATTTGATGGCCTGAAGTCCGTTTTGAGATTATCTGAGGGAGTAAACAAACTGTCTAATCAGCACAATGAAAACCACAAAAATAAGGCAACTCAGATACTCGATGCTGAGAATAAATTACAGGAAACAGTGCGATTTCTTGAAAGAGTCAATGGACAGCTGAACAATATTTCAAAATCGCACGATCATAAACAAAAACTTGAAAAAGTCGATACACGAGGTAATATTACTCTAAAAGGTGACGACGAAGTCATGGTGACGGATTCTTTTCCATTATTTCCGGAATTGAGGAGTATTGTTGAGCATGGAAAGCCTTTCAACCCGGATGTGACCAGAGCAGCTTTTGCAAGAGCCAAGCAAATTGTCTGGGATAGCGTTGGGCAAGACCCATTGACCTCTGCAGATGTTGGGCACCTAAACAACACTAAATTGACTAATGCTGTGGCTTTGCTGGAAATGGCTGTCAGAGAAGCCGAGAAAATGGAAAGAAATAAAACAAAATCTGTCGATCAAGAAACAAATCATCAGGTCAACAGCCCTAAAATTCCCGAAACCCAAACCAAAGTTAACCACTCAAAACATAGTGACGCGCAATTAAAAGTACTCAGGCAACTCCTTCTTGAGGAACTTAAGCAGACCAATTTAACTGAAGATGGAGCTGGCCACGTCCTCATCAGTGATATTCCATTTCAGAAAATGAGAAATCAAAAACAAAGCAGATTGACCCAAAAACCTTTCTCATCGCCGGGAGACTCCTCCACGGGTTCAAAAGTCAACCCGAGAAATAAAAATCAACCAAGTGGAACTCAAACTCTTTTGGAAAACTACACTTCATTTATAACTAACCTACTAAAAGCTGCCCACCTGAGCGTTTCAAAAAACATTACCAAAGATTCAAGCAGCACACCTGTCCAATCAACATCTCATGCAAAGCTGGCCAGTGAATCTGAAGGTCAACAACCAGTTATTCACAAACAAAACGCATTACTTTCAACTGTAGGACTGAAGTTAAACACAACGAAAGAGCAGCAGGAGGAGCATCGGCTCTCCTTCGCGAACGTAGCCCAGGAGCAAAAACAACAACAAAGACAGCAGCAACACATTCAACCTGTCGATTTGCCCAAGGAACGTCTTGATGCAAGAAAAGCCTTTGGTACGGCTCAAAAGCTGGTGAAAGCCATGCTGGCGAGACAAGAACTTTATAAAGCAGAGGCTGACTTCTTTAACAAAATTCATGAGATGTTAAATGAAAGTTCAAAATACCCCTTGAACACAGGCCCAGAAAAAGATGCAAGAGAGTCAAGGATCACTAGCCAGCCCACAGTTGCTAGTCCTATAAAATCCCCTTTAAGCCAGTCTCCACTGAATACTGCGAGTAGCCCATCTCTTAGCGGCGAGGATAACAAGAAACAGCCATCAGAATCCCAAAAAAAGTTTGATGAAGCAGCACATCTTGAAGAGAAGGTGGCGGCTCAACAGGATTTGATGTACGATGCGTTGCTGAAAGGTCATACAATAGGAACTGTAAAAGGCGGGGGCGGTGGGACATTTGAGGAAGAAGGCGCCGTTCGTGAAAATACAGGACAAGAGGGATTAGATGACTCCTACAACACGGAAGACTACGGTGACTTCAAGGACAGCGACGAAGAAGCTGAAAAAAAATTCTACCACGACCACAATCAAGATAATTTTGAGGCAAAGGAAATGGAGGACACCACCTTAGGCCTTCGCGATAAAATAATCCAACTGATTCCAGAACGTACGTCAATTAAAGAGTCTAGTGGTATTGACATAGCATCTTCCCAGACGGGAAACATGCTCTACGAAAATAACTTGAATTATACTTTCGGTGAAAGCGGAGACAGCTCGGGTGATCGTAATGCAAGGGAAAACGACAAGACGAGGCGCACTAAATATATCTACAGGAAACGAAAACTGCTGGGCAAACTATGAAAATCTTACCGATAAGGCCTCTTTGCCGATTAGAGGAGGCAAAAGAAGGTGCTTTTTGCGCGTCTTTTTCTACAGATAAAATAATGTAAAGGATCCGTATATTCCTAGATTAAAATATTGCCGACGACCCTATATTGCTTTTCAAGTAAAGCAGGGAAGAATAAAACAAACGAACACTTAAGTCTAAAGAATGTGCTACTGTAATCACAAAGTTTCCAGTGAAGTAACGATTAGAACGTGTCCTTACATAACTTTGGCTTTGTTAGAAATGCAATTGCGTTATTTGTTAGCTACAGAGAAGTAAGTAATTCTTGAATTGATCAGAAATCTGAAACAAGGGCACAAGATAAATCAATGACATTTTTTTAATAGGAAAAACAGAACAGTTAAAAATACTCTCCTTCAGTCTAAAATTGGCCGATTCATGTTATGAGCCAAGGTCATATCACTAATATCATTTCGTTACGGATCTAATTAAAATCACAACTTAGATGTCAAAATCACATAAATTGTGCAGTTTTGAAAAGTCGTTTTCGCAATTTCCAAAATTACTGCCAAACCAAGATAAACAATTCCAATTTGGCATCTAATCAGAGACCTTTTTCTCTGGTTCAATTGCAAAGTCACCATTACCGCACTTTCAAAAAGTCTTATGGATTAGTGTTAGGTTTTTAACCTTACGTTACAGGAAGATTTCAGTATAAATGTCATCATGTTTTATTCATTATCAAACTAAAAAAACATTTTGATTCGAAACAACTTTAAAAATGTTGTGGCTATGTAAAACCTTAGCTGTAGTCGCTCATTGACGAATGGATTGCATGAAATGACAAATGAGATAAAATGTATACGTATTTGCTAAAGCTCGGGGAACTGTACATCAAGCAGATGAAAACAAAAGATTTTTCCAACCCGTCATGAGAATGTTCCTTGAAAGTTCGTGCCAAGACATGCAAATTGGGTGAAGGCCAGAGAAAAAGTAGGTTACAAAATTATTCCCTCCCCGGGCATAAGGTGTGCGTTTTTCCAAGTAGTCGTACTTTTGTTTTGCTTAACCCTTCTCCTCCCACGGGTATGCTAATTAATTTTCACAAAAACACAAAACCGTAAAATAATGGTTGTT
>NC_142530.1:13585000-13627500 GCF_964205215.1 Stylophora pistillata
ATGTTCATATTTCATTGACGTATGTGCATCTCAGCAATAGCATTAGATTATCTTTATTCCGATAAAGAGGGAACGTCCAAAAGCATAATTTTGCTTTTGCCAATTGCATACGTTTATTCCGATACGGCATAACACAATTATGTAAATATGATTCTTGGAGTAAGGCCACGAAGTCCAACTAAACTTTAGTGGGCTTAAATCAAACTTCTGTTGGTAGAATAAGTTATAAGGTGTCTTTCTTAAAGACGATTCGTTTAAAAAAATTGGGAAACAAGAGCCGAAATGTATAAAGACTGTAAGCACACATGAGCAATATCGAACCTTGAATTTCACGGAAGGTTTCATACTGGCTAGTATGACGTTCTACGGTTACTACTAAAGGATTGAGGGGTCTACTATCGTTAGACAGGGGCTCATTTGGTCGCACGAGTCCTGAGGGGATCATGCCAATAGTAGTGGCAACCGCAACGCTTCATGCGGTTTACAGCGGCGACAAGTAGAGAAAAGCTTTCGTGCACGATGACTTAACTACTGCGGAAAACTTGCCCCAAGTCTCGTTTGCACTAAAACGTTTATGAATCTCTGCCAATCTGTTGTTTTCATTTGGTTGTGTTTGGAATACTTTCGTCTTAAAATTCATCAGTCACATTAAAGGCGCGGCTTAAGGGGCAGGGGTAGGAGGAGGGGGCAAGGAATTGGGTTTTCAGGCGTAAACATGTATTATTGCTCTTCTAGTTTGAAAACAGCCGATGTCTGTTTCAATTTTTCCCACCTTAAATACTTTACATAACACTTCACATCCATTTAAGATAGTAAGTTTCAATTGTATTTGATCGTTTAGCGACGATTTTTACTACCGGTAGAGGTTTCTATGATTGGATTACCATTCTCCATTCTCCGAAGCTGCGAAAGTTCAGTATGTTTCAATAAGCCTGACGCAATTTTATTTCCTCAAAGTTTCAGCTTCAAGTGCGTACAAAAAGAAATATGAAGTCCTCTTCTTGTATCTTCACACTGCTAATTTTGTGCGCGAATATATCTTGTGGTAAGTGCTTCGAAGTAATACGTCAAAACGGGGGCGAGAGCTTCATCGCGGATTCCAAACACTGAGAAACAGATAAAAGCACGAGGCCGTAAGGTGAGTGTTTTTATCGTTTCGAAGTATTTGGAACCCGTAAGGAAGCACGAAGCCCGAGTTCTTGACATATCTCCTCAAATGAACTATAAGAAATTGTGCCATGTTTTCTCGAATCAAACAATGATAAATTATGCAGTGTTGCATTTTTTCCTTCACCGAAAGAACACGTTTACATGCATAACTAATAATTGTTGTGCTGTTGGCGTCCGACCATGAGTGAAGAAGGGCGTCGTCTGTAAGGTTCAGAGAGCCGAAACCTTATGCAAAGAGGAAGAATAGTTAGTGGAGAAAGCTATCCTCTCATCAACAACATCAGCAAATGGGCGCTGTCGGTTGCTTGGATGATTCAAGCGCCCGTGTTAGATGTAGGAGGCGTTTTCAGGGTCATCCTCGGTGTAAAAACCTGACGAGGTTTTCTTTGTTTCACGAGGAATTGTTTTGCTGTACGCTATTGTTTAGAATGTTTTGTTGTCTTTCTTTTACGTCACTCGTGAGCTTTACAGGTTTTTACTCCGAGGATGAGCCCCTTTTCAAGGACTATGACTTACGTAAGGTCGTGATGCATTCTTCAGTTATCGAAGATATGGACGCGTTGAGTCTAAATCCCTGGTTAAGCAAATACGTTATTTCAGTGGCGAAGAAGACCGACAAGAGATATCCTGCGAAAACTATCCACGGGATAGTGTGTGGTAGCCGGTATCATCTTAAGGGAAAAAACCTAGATCCTCTCGAAAATAGCGATTAAAGGTGAGCTGAACAGCTATTATTTGTGCGATTAAAATGTAGAGTTATCCATCTTAAAATAATGCTCATTGTGGCGTTTACAGGTTCACCCTATTTCGTCGAGCGTTAGATGCAAAATTGAAAGATGCCACATGCGAAGGCTTACATTTAAAGACAAAGAAAAAGAAGAAAGGTTCTGTCACAGTGGAAGAGGAGGAATTATTCTCGAATTTAATGTGTTTGGAATGTCAACAGCTAAGTCTTCATTGAACACTGTATATTTTTATAATGGTAAAGTGTTTGAATTGAGAGGAGATGAGCACAGAAGTCCGCTACTGAATAATTTTGAAGTAACATCTGATTTTGTGAAGTTTGAGGAAAGTTATGTGAATCGTTTCATGAGGGCTTACCGCCGACCTCAAGCATACTCTCAAGGTTGTTAAACGAATTTTTCATCTTAAGGGAGAGATGCATGAATAATATCTTGTGGAAATATACAAATCATATATTGGATTAATATAAACTATTGCCAAGGATTGTAACGCATTCTACTTTCAACCATCTAAGTCCAAGTTTAGTTTTGAAAAATCTCTTGTGGGTGTAAACAAACTAAATGATATTTTGCCTAAAGTGTACAGGTTGGAGTTGTAAAACGAACGACTAGTCATTGTCTTCGCATTACTTGTGCACTTTCTTTGCTTCATGCTGGTATAGAAGATAACTTGATTTGAAAAAGAACTGGACTTGATGGATTGTTGTTAATGAGAGGAACTGAATTGTTTCCATGAGTTGAATTAATCAGTAAAACATATCATTAGAATGTAAGTGTTTGATCTTAGATGAAAAACATGTTTCATCTCAGTTGAAAACCTGCTAGTGTTTCACTTGGGTATCAAGATTCATCCACTTGACCCCAATGGTCGTCATTCATTGGCTGTTGTCTGCATCGATAATTAATGAGTTTCAGGACGAGTTTTGAAATTCAGAAGCAAATACTCGGAAAGTATAGAATACATATATCTTATTAGACGTTTTGTTGTGTAGTATCGCTGAGTATTTTTACGAGTTATGCCGTATTTTGACGAGCCCGTAGGGCGAGTCACAATACAAATAACGAGTAAAAATACTTAGCGATACTACACAACAAAACGTCTAATATGTTATTTATTATCCAACACGCCAAACTGTTGTTTCTGCGGGCGAATTTCGCAGATATTTATTTACGGGGAGTGCGTGACAGAAGTATGCGAAGCGGAACGGAATTGGCGCGTTGTTATGTTGCTGTTTCTATTTTCTTCATTAAATGAAGAAATTTTCTGGTCGTCAAGCTGTTTTTCTTCGTTCGATTCATCAAATGAACTTGGATCTATATTTGCCAGCCAATCTGACTCTTCGTCGTCGGAAATATGATTGAAATTGTCCGCCACTTTTTTTTTTCCGTAACTACAATCCAATTCTTCGCTTGCGCGATGCGAGAAAACCAGTTTAACCGGTATTACAATAATAAAGGCTGATAGTTTCGAAAGAAACTGTTTGGGGCTGCGTCGGTGGGAGTAACGAAATAATTTGGATATATCAACAAAGTTGAAATGGTAAATTGGCCACCGTAATGATTACAAAAGCTGACGTTTCGAGCGTTAGCCCTTCGTCGGAGCGAAGGGCTAACGCTCGAAACGTCAGCTTTTGTAATCATTACGGTGGCCAATTTACCATTTCAACTTTGCCGGTATTACAATAGACGAGTACAAATACCGCGTGATATTTGTACTCGTCGATGGCGTTATTCGTACTCCTCTAGGTGTAGTTGGATAATAAATTGGGAATACGAGCGTTACGTAGAGAGTGTTACTTCACATATTAAAGGGAACTGTTACTAAAATGATCATTATCGCGACATGATGCCTTGGTAATGCATTGTTTAACAGATAGTCTATAACTTGTCTTATGTGATCCCTGCGGATAATCCGCTTTGGTTTTCTTTGGTTTTGTTTTTCACTTCACATCATATACAGATCACGCGCGATAGCGATATCTTCCATTAACGTGAGCTGTTAGGCCTTCTATTGATTACTGAGATTAGAAGACTTTCCTGGTTATTGCGATGATCAAATAGCGCAGGGCGTGACATGAACTGTATCAAAGACGCTTCGAAAGAGCAACATCACAACACATTAACTCAGCGACGAAAATTTCAATGACCAAATACACATATTGCTGCTAAGAAATACTTAGAGATAATACTTATCAAACAATTGCTGTGAAGTTTCCCTTAGTCTTCTTTCAATTCTTTAACCGTTAACGACATTTACTAAAATGTACTGAGGTTCAACGCAGAACTATTGTGTTCTGACAGATACGTCAAGGCCCTTTAAATATAATAAGGCTGTTTAGAGTAAAGTCTGTAAGATTTCTTACTTTTTTTCTTCTTAAAGTCACGGGTTGGTGTAATCCTGAAAAGAGGACAGACAATCCCCATGGTCGCTGCTGTGTCTTTCCTTTTGTTTATGGAGGAAAGACATACAACTCTTGCACAAAAGTCGCTCATCACAGATTGTGGTGTTCATTAGACAAAGTTTACAAAGGACATTGGGCTAACTGCGGTAAGTTATAACAACGACAACTTTAACAAGTTTGGGTGTACAACAAAGTTTTCAACGATTGTTTTGAAAAATTCTAGTTGTGCGAAACAAAATAGCATGAGGTAATAATCCTCTTTCATCACTGAGATAGAATGTTTTCCTCCATACGGCCAAAGTGCCCTAAAAAACCTAGACGTTTCTCCTTAGTTCGTGTTATGACGACTTGGGGAATGGAACTAAAACCGGGCTTAGAGTAATCTCGCGGTTCCTCATCATGCTCAAGTTGAATAAAAAAACGTTTATGGTGGTGGATTAAACTAAAAGGTAAATAGGGACTCGAGGCACATTTCGAAGGATTTAAGCTGGGATTTCATCACTATGCCAAGTTTTAAAATTAATTTGTCTTAAGTTATAGTTGATAACCCACGAAATGCTTGGTTTTCTGCAGTACACAACAAAAGTATATTTGGACACAAACATCAAGCTTTGCCATCGGCCAGACCAATTTCAATAACTTTTTACGTTACTTGAGTCAGTTTGCTAGACATAACGTCTCGTAGTCACGTTCGACGCACTAAAAACTACTATAAAACGAATACAAGAATTGTAAAAACGTGTAAAATGGTATATAAAAAGTCACTTGTAAAAATGTAGCGGAATTCCAAATCGATTTCGATCAATTACGATCCTCATCAGTAGTACTCCGCCATGTTTAAAATACTCATAAATAATTGTTCATATAAGTGACTCTGAAATGTCTACACTTCTTCCAGGCTTCATGTAAGCGGTCATGATGTATCAATCACAGCTCGTGGGATTTGAAAAAAGTTCCATTCGTTCTTGGAGTTCATAAGCGAGTCTTCGTTCACATTATTTATCCTCACTCCTTCAGTTATTTGTCTCAGCATCGCGTCATTGTGATAAACCCCCGTCACATCCATTCGGAACTGCTTTACCTCTCTATTGTGTTTCTCTTTACAGTGTTTCCACAATGCAGATCGTTCTTCCTTATTGTTAAGTGATTTCGTATGCTCTTTCCCTCTGGTATACGCGCTCCTGGCTGTTTCCCCTACGTATACGCTGTTACACTGGATACACTTAATCTCATACGTCACACTTTCTCTATCACACGGTCCTTTTCCACCTGTGCTACACACTGGGCAGTCTTCTCGTCCACACTGTCGCGGTTTAAATGGGTCGGACTTTTGGAGTAGTCGTTTAATGGCGATTCCGGCTTTCTCCACCACTTTAATATTGAAACCTTGCTGCTTTATTTCTGTCTGGTATTCCTTCCGTAACCGTGAGTTGGGCGTAGCTGGTACAAAAATTACTGATTCATTCCCGCCGCGTTTGTACCAGTTGGATTTCCTTTCGCTCTTTTCCTTTTCTCGTTCCACCTTTCTCCACTCCTTGGGTCGATGTAACGGTCTTTCTCCTTTTCGCTCAGCTCTTTGTCTCGCTCTAAAAGCTTTGAGGGCCGAATCTACAACCTCATATCTGAATTTCTTGCTGTACCCCGAGTATTGCATTCTCAGGACCATCTCGTTAACATTCTCTACTACTCGTTCCCATGGTAACAATCTGCTACAGTTAAGTAAGACCCGAAGGACTTCTTGGGTCAGGACTGTTCTCTTTGTACTCCAGCTTACGGCAGACCTAGCATGTATGACTGTCTTAGAAGCCATGCTCTTGGAATAAAACTCATACATGATCACTGAGGCTGAGGCTTTCTCGTCCTGCCTTACATGAAGCCTGGAAGAAGTGCTTACATGAAGTGCTTACATGAAGTGCTTACATGAAGAAGCGCTTACATGAAGCCTGGAAGAAGTGTAGACATTTCAGAGTCACTTATATGAACAATTATTTATGAGTATTTTAAACATGGCGGAGTACTACTGATGAGGATCGTAATTGATCGAAATCGATTTGGAATTCCGCTACATTTTTACAAGTGACTTTTTATATACCATTTTACACGTTTTTACAATTCTTGTATTCGTTTTATAGTAGTTTTTAGTGCGTCGAACGTGACTACGAGACGTTATGTCTAGCAAACTGACTCAATTATCGAACACGTTCCTGGCCTCGGCCCACAAAATTTCATCACAATTTTTACGTTACATTTTACCTAAAATAAGTTCCTGCTTTCTAAGGTAACAACTGAACGACCTTGAGCCCTAGTACAACCGGGAACAACAACCCTTGCCAAAAATCCAGGATACCTAATTTTAAGTTTTGTTATAAACCTTAGTGAACCCATGTACAAACAACCCTTGTCAAAATGGAGGAGTCTGCACAGTAACTGGAGATGACTCTTACAGCTGTAACTGTGCTGAGGGATATCATGGAAACAGGTGTGAAAAAGGTACAGGTATAAGAAATATGATTGTTTAAGACATTTTTCGGGCTTCGGTTGTGGACTACTAATTGACCAAACAATGTTTATTGTTATTTCACTTCCATGTAAAAATGGTGGAACATGTACAATAAGCGGTCCTGATTCATTCTTTGTACATGCACTAACGAGTTTGAAGGAGACACGCGCGAAAAAAGCGAGTCAATTTGAATAGCACGATAGCTTGCGTTTGATAACCCTTCTTTGTGCTTATACAGAACGACGCGCAATTCCTATGGTTCTTCTACAGGGCTCCCTTGTTCACCTGGCAAAAAGACAGACAACCCGCATGGCCGCTGCTGTGTTTTTCCTTTTGTGTATAGAGGGAAGAAGTACGAATCTTGTACCAAAGTCGCTCATCACAGATTGTGGTGTTCATTAGACAAAGTTTACAAAGGACATTGGGCTAACTGCGGTAAGCAATAAAAATCACAAATTCGGTGAGCTTGGTTGCAAAACACAGCTATCTTTTCGTGTTTTTTTGTTTTCAGAGAATTCTTCTAAAAATGCCAGCAAATCCTAATATCACCAGTTTTCGTTTAGCTTTTATAGGGTCTTAGAAATAAGAGAAACGCACACCGGAAGCTTTTCAATATCTTGCCTTGAAAGGTGAAATAAGAACTGTTCCAAACAACTTATCAATCAATTCTTTCTCCTACTAGTCATACTTCAATTTCAAACAAAAATGTTTATTTGGTAGGTTTTGTTAAATCACTTATATCCACATACCTATCTGTGTAACGAACCCACAAAACCTTTTCTTCTTTTGTTTTTACTTGGAAGAAGCACTTCGTGTCGAAGATAATTGTCCATTTAGGAAACATATCCAGTTATGTTAACTGCTGAATAACCCAGGATACCTTATCTAGAGTTTTGTTATAAACCTTAGTGAACCCGTGTACAAACAACCCATGCCGAAATGGTGGAGTCTGCACAGTAACTGGAGATGACTCTTACAGCTGTAAATGTGCCGACGGGTATTTTGGAAACAATTGTGAGAAAGGTACAGCTATAACAAACCTGATTTCTTAAAACACTTTTTTGCGGTTATGTAATACTAATTTGCCAAACATTATGTTTTATTTCCTTAGTGAGCCCCTGTAAGTCACTTCCATGTAAAAATGGTGGAACGTGTACAGCTTTTGGAAGTGATTTATTCTTTTGCTCATGCGCGGACGAGTTTGAAGGAGACGCCTGCGAAAAACGTAAGTCGAATTACCAGGGCATAAGCCTTGGCTAGATAAACTTTTTTCTGCTTTTAAAAAGAACGACGCAGAATTCTTATGGTTCTTCTACAGGGCTCCCTTGTCCACCTGGCAAAAAGACAGACAATCCGCATGGCCGCTGCTGTGTTTTTCCTTTTGTGTATAGAGGGAAGAAGTACGAATCTTGTACCAAAGTCGCTCATCACAAATTGTGGTGTTCATTAGACAAAGTTTACAAAGGACATTGGGCTAACTGCGGTAAGCAATAACAACCACAAACTCGATAAGCTTGGTTGCAAAACACAGCTATCTTTTCGTGTTTTTTTTTCAGGGAATTCCTCTAAAAATGCCAGTTTTGAGAAAAAAAATGCTAGTCAATGCCAACAATTCCCAGTATCACCAGTTTTCGTTCAGTGTTCATAGGGTCTTAGAATAAGAGAAACGCACACCTGAAGCTTTTCAATATCTTGCCTTGAAAGGTGAAATAAGAACTGTTCCAAAAAACTTATCAATCAATTCTTTCTCCTACTCGTCATCCTTCAATTTCAAACAAAAATGTTTATTTGGTAGATTTTGTTGAATCACTTATATCCACATACCTATTTGTCTAACGAACCCAGAAAACCTTGTCTTTTTTTTTTAACTCGGAAGAAGCACTTCGTGTCGAATTGTTCATTCAGAAAACATATCCAGTTATGTTAAGTGCTGAATAACCCTGGATACCTTATCTAAAGTTTGTTATGAACCTTAGTGAACCCGTGTACAAACAACCCTTGTCAAAATGGGGGAGTCTGCACAGTAGTTGGAGATGACTTTTACAGCTGTAAATGCGCCCAGGAGTATTTTGGAAACAATTGTGAAAAAGGTACAGTTATGACAAGGATGATTGTTTAAAACTTTTTTTATTCGCGTGGTCATGTACTACTAATTTTCCAACCATAATATCTTATTCCCCCAGTGAGTCCCTGTAAGTCACTTCCATGTAAAAATGGTGGAACATGTACAATGAGCGGTCCTGGTTCATTCTTTTGTACATGCACTGACGAGTTTGAAGGGGAAACTTGCGAAAAACGTAAGTCGATTTTACCAGGGCATAAGCTATGGCTAGATAATCGTTTTGTGCTTTTAAAGAGAACGACGCGCAATTCTTATGGCTCTTCTGCAGGGCTCCCTTGTCCACCTGACAAAAAGACAGACAACCGGCATGGTCGCTGCTGTGTTTTTCCTTTTGTGTATAGAGGGAAGAAGTACGAATCTTGTACCAAAGTCGCTCATCACAAATTGTGGTGTTCATTAGACAAAGTTTACAAAGGACATTGGGCAAACTGCGGTAAGCAATAAATGTCTCAGATTTGGTTAGTTTAGTTGTACAACAAAATTAAGTTTTGGTTAAATGTTTTAGGCGATATCTTTTATAATTCCACTTTTGTGAAACAAAAAGCATTTTATCCTAACTTGTCATTACATCACTAAGTTTTACTTCAGCAGAGTTTCATTTTTTCCTTCTCCGTATGGTATAAGACACTAAAGAAAAATCCCCACTTGTTTTTTTAATATGCTTGCTTGAGAGGTTGGATGAAAACTCATTTAGAGTTAGCAATCAATTCTCTCTGCTACTCATCATCCTTGTGTTGAATCAAAAAATGTTCCTGTGATGGATTTTTAAACTCACACATATCCACAAATAAAAGGGGAAATAGGGAGGCCGAAACCTGTTTTGGCGATTTCGGGCTTCCGTTTGGTTCACTGTGCTACTTTTTCAAAGTAATTTGTCAGAACTTGCAGCTGATAATCAACTAACTCTCTAACGCACCAAAAACGTTTCTTTGCTGACAAAAAAAGTGACTTTGATCTGTCAAATGTACTTAAAATAATTTTGTATGTTTATTTAGTCAGAGGAAGTATTTCAAGAACTACTTGCAGAATAAGACATCACGTCTCGAGTATCGCATTCGACGCACGTATAGAAACTGTAAAACCAAAATAACGGTGCTTTAAGAATCTTGAAATATATTTCGCTCTTCGAGCCTCATCAGTCAAAAAGTCATGAAAGATAATTGTTTGTTAAAAAACTTGTACACGATTTAACCAGGTTTTCTAATCCAAGCCTCTCTATTAAACTTTAGTGAACCCGTGTACAAACAACCCATGCCGAAATGGAGGAATCTGCACAGTAACTGGAGATGACTCTTACAGCTGTAAATGTGCCGACGGGTATTTTGGAAACAATTGTGAGAAAGGTACAGCTATAACAAACCTGATTTCTTAAAACACTTTTTTGCGGTTATGTAATACTAATTTGCCAAACATTATGTTTTATTCCCTTAGTGAGCCCCTGTAAGTCACTTCCATGTAAAAATGGTGGAACGTGTACAGCTTTTGGAAGTGATTTATTCTTTTGCTCATGCGCGGACGAGTTTGAAGGAGACGCCTGCGAAAAACGTAAGTCGAATTACCAGGGCATAAGCCTTGGCTAGATAAACTTTTTTCTGCTTTTAAAGAGAACGACGCAGAATTCTTATGGTTCTTCTACAGGGCTCCCTTGTCCACCTGGCAAAAAGACAGACAATCCGCATGGCCGCTGCTGTGTTTTTCCTTTTGTGTATAGAGGGAAGAAGTACGAATCTTGTACCAAAGTCGCTCATCACAAATTGTGGTGTTCATTAGACAAAGTTTACAAAGGACATTGGGCTAACTGCGGTAAGCAATAACAACCACAAACTCGATAAGCTTGGTTGCAAAACACAGCTATCTTTTCGTGTTTTTTTTTCAGGGAATTCCTCTAAAAATGCCAGTTTTGAGAAAAAAAAATGCTAGTCAATGCCAACAATTCCCAGTATCACCAGTTTTCGTTCAGTGTTCATAGGGTCTTAGAATAAGAGAAACGCACACCTGAAGCTTTTCAATATCTTGCCTTGAAAGGTGAAATAAGAACTGTTCCAAAAAACTTATCAATCAATTCTTTCTCCTACTCGTCATCCTTCAATTTCAAACAAAAATGTTTATTTGGTAGATTTTGTTGAATCACTTATATCCACATACCTATTTGTCTAACGAACCCAGAAAACCTTGTCTTTTTTTTTTAACTTGGAAGAAGCACTTCGTGTCGAATTGTTCATTCAGAAAACATATCCAGTTATGTTAACTGCTGAATAACCCTGGATACCTTATCTAAAGTTTGTTATGAACCTTAGTGAACCCGTGTACAAACAACCCTTGTCAAAATGGGGGAGTCTGCACAGTAGTTGGAGATGACTTTTACAGCTGTAAATGCGCCCAGGAGTATTTTGGAAACAATTGTGAAAAAGGTACAGTTATGACAAGGATGATTGTTTAAAACTTTTTTTATTCGCGTGGTCATGTACTACTAATTTTCCAACCATAATATCTTATTCCCCCAGTGAGTCCCTGTAAGTCACTTCCATGTAAAAATGGTGGAACATGTACAATGAGCGGTCCTGGTTCATTCTTTTGTACATGCACTGACGAGTTTGAAGGGGAAACTTGCGAAAAACGTAAGTCGATTTTACCAGGGCATAAGCTATGGCTAGATCATCGTTTTGTGCTTTTAAAGAGAACGACGCGCAATTCTTATGGCTCTTCTGCAGGGCTCCCTTGTCCACCTGACAAAAAGACAGACAACCGGCATGGTCGCTGCTGTGTTTTTCCTTTTGTGTATGGGGGGAAGAAGTACGAATCTTGTACCAAAGTCGCTCATAACAGATTGTGGTGTTCATTAGACAACGTTTACAAAGGACATTGGGCAAACTGCGGTAAGCAATAAATGTCTCAGATTTGGTTAGTTTAGTTGTACAACAAAATTAAGTTTTGGTTAAATGTTTTAGGCGATATCTTTTATAATTCCACTTTTGTGAAACAAAAAGCATTTTATCCTAACTTGTCATTACATCACTAAGTTTTACTTCAGCAGAGTTTCATTTTTTCCTTCTCCGTATAGTATAAGACACTAAAGAAAAATCCCCACTTGTTTTTTTAATATGCTTGCTTGAGAGGTTGGATGAAAACTCATTTAGAGTTAGCAATCAATTCTCTCTGCTACTCATCATCCTTGTGTTGAATCAAAAAATGTTCATGTGATGGATTTTTAAACTCACACATATCCACAAATAAAAGGGGAAATAGGGAGGCCGAAACCTGTTTTGGCGATTTCGGGCTTCCGTTTGGTTCACTGTGCTACTTTTTCAAAGTAATTTGTCAGAACTTGCAGCTGATAATCAACTAACTCTCTAACGCACCAAAAACGTTTCTTTGCTGACAAAAAAAGTGACTTTGATCTGTCAAATGTACTTAAAATAATTTTGTATGTTTATTTAGTCAGAGGAAGTATTTCAAGAACTACTTGCAGAATAAGACATCACGTCTCGAGTATCGCATTCGACGCACGTATAGAAACTGTAAAACCAAAATAACGGTGCTTTAAGAATCTTGAAATATATTTCGCTCTTCGAGCCTCATCAGTCAAAAAGTCATGAAAGATAATTGTTTGTTAAAAAACTTGTACACGATTTAAACAGGTTTTCTAATCCAAGCCTCTCTATTAAACTTTAGTGAACCCGTGTACAAACAACCCATGCCGAAATGGAGGAATCTGCACAGTAAATGGAGATGACTCTTACAGCTGTAAATGTGCCGACGGGTATTTTGGAAACAATTGTGAGAAAGGTACAGCTATAACAAACCTGATTTCTTAAAACACTTTTTTGCGGTTATGTAATACTAATTTGCCAAACATTATGTTTTATTCCCTTAGTGAGCCCCTGTAAGTCACTTCCATGTAAAAATGGTGGAACGTGTACAGCTTTTGGAAGTGATTTATTCTTTTGCTCATGCGCGGACGAGTTTGAAGGAGACGCCTGCGAAAAACGTAAGTCGAATTACCAGGGCATAAGCCTTGGCTAGATAAACTTTTTCTGCTTTAAAAGAGAACGACGCAGAATTCTTATGGTTCTTCTACAGGGCTCCCTTGTCCACCTGGCAAAAAGACAGACAATCCGCATGGCCGCTGCTGTGTTTTTCCTTTTGTGTATAGAGGGAAGAAGTACGAATCTTGTACCAAAGTCGCTCATCACAGATTGTGGTGTTCATTAGACAAAGTTTACAAAGGACATTGGGCTAACTGCGGTAAACAATAAAATCAGGAATTTGGTAAGCTTGGTTGCGTAACACAGGTTTGTTGGGCAAACTGTGGTAGGCAATAAAAAAATGGAAGCAAATTTGATTAGTTTCGGATTCCGAACATAGTTTCTATTTTTTCCCGATTCTTTCAAAAAATGGCGAGTTCTGGGAAACAATGTGACATTAAACAACAAACAGTTATGATAACACCTGTACCACCTATCTACTTTTTTTCTTCTTTTGGATTGCTCTTTATTTCCAGATGGACTGTTTCCGCATGATTTGTATTTGACTTGTCAAATCTCCTGATGTTTTAACGACAAGGGCTATTGTGGTTGAAATCATAGATATCAGTTTTCTCTTTGGGTGCATTTCCATTCTCTTTAACTCGGAAGTTTACTTTCCTCTTGTCAAATAAAAATTGGTCCTGAGAATTTTTAGTTTTGCTACTCCCACAGCTTCTAATTGAGGAGTTGGGATTAATTTAACTTTCAAACTCTTTTGTGATGTTACGGTTTGATATATATATATATATATATTTTTATGATCAAAGGTAATTGTGAACATTCGTAAATTTTTTTTGTTACTAAAGTGGACGAATGTGCGTCATCTCCTTGGAAGAATGGAGCCAGTTGTAAGACCACTCTGAATTTACGATCTTATTGATCTTGGGAAGCCATTTACAAGCAATGGCCTAGGTCCCTTTCATAAGCACGTTTACTGAATTGAGTTTTTTTCTCAAGAGAATGAATTGAAATATTGTTAGCCCAAGCTGTTTCAGTCGCATATGGCAGAAGTTTTCCTAAGTATGGTATTCGACTTAGTAGAACCGTGCGAACGTTTTCCCTCTGTCAGAATTCTTAACAGGATAAATCTAATTTTCATTTTAATCTATTTTTCGTTATCTTTTCTTAGGCTGTGAAGAAAGGGTCAACAAAGATATGCAGCGATACAATAAAGACATGGAATGTAATAAGTCGTTCTAACTGATTAAATTGAAAATCTTGTGTTAAGGGTTTATATCATTAAAGGGTTACATTTTATTTGATCGTTTTTCATTAAAGGATATGTAGGGCTTAACGGTAAAATAAAAAAAACGCGATACGAATAGGTTGAGTTTGTCTCCTCTTTTATTAAAACTATGGCAGTATTCCACTTTAAATTGTTTTTAGTTCTTGAGATGAAGAAGTTCATGGAAGTTGAAGGAAGATGTTATTCACGAAAGAAGTAGTCCAAGTGTTCCCAACAGGAGTCGAACCAATGATCAGTACCACTGAATTTTAGAAAAATCGTGGCAAGCTAGGCCGTTTGACTAGGTCCATGGTGACAAACCTCCTGCACACTGCTAGGACAGGAATGTTGATAAATGATGCGTAGGCGCAATGATGATGTCAGTAATGGTAAATTAAGTTTGGTGAGTCATGTGAAAGATGTTATTCAGTGAATGAAACAGGCATACTTGGATATAAAAAAGAGTTCCGTGTGCTCCCAGTCGGAGTTTAATCTACGACCTTCCGATTTGAGCCGCAAGGATGATGTACATGAAGATGGCAAATTTTAAGCATGGTAATTTATGTGAAGGAAGGTGTTAGTCAGTGAGTGACACAGGCATAAAAACAAACAAAAAAGGCACAACAAAGCAAAAAGATAAAAATAAAAATAACTCCGAGTGCTCCCTATAGGTGTCGAAGCTATGACCTTCTGATTTGTCCCAAAGACGTTTTACTTCTGAGCCGTGAGAGACTCGTGTCCAGCCAGGTTGTTTAACAACGACCATGGTTACAAGCCTCCTGTATACCGCAATGACAGGAATGTCGATAAGTGAAACTTAGGTGCAATGATGATGTAAATGAAGATGGTAGAATTTAAGCCTGGTGAATCAAGTGAAGGAAGACGTTATTCAGAGAATGACATCGGCACGTTAGGATTAAAAAATAGGTCCGCTCTGCGTACGTGTGTCTATTACAAAATAAACTACAGGTATCATGACATCATTACACGCTTACGGTTGTACCTCATATTAGGTCTATTTGTAAAGCACGCTGAATAGATATAAATGGTTGCATAGGTGTACCAAAGTGTTGTAGTTTTCAAGGCAGTTGTTTGATAAACTATTTGACAATCACACTATTAGTTCCTAGTTTTCTAAGCAAATCGATCCTTGGGAGAGTTACTCAACTGATCAAAGCAAAAATAAAACAGATTGTGACTGCCGTTTCTTTTTCCTTTCGCCATGGTTAATGAATTTGAATTATGTGATTGTGTAATTATGTAATTATGAATGTGAAGTATTTTTGTACGTATTTGTCGCGTATTCTATCGTTCCCAAGGACTAACGTAAGCACTGTTTGGGTATGTAATTTGAGACCAGTTTTCGAGAGGTCAAATTTCTTGTGCGTCGTAGTTTGAGACCTTTCAAATATCTGGATGACCACTTTGATCCTTCATCAACAGCTGTGACCGAACGCTCTGAAACGCTCTCCAACAGCGCACGTGTTCCATGCATTTTTAGTGATAGTAATTGAGACCTTTATGGCAGCGAAAGGCCTCTTGTTGGGTTACAGGTAGTGCGTTACATAGCTTTACTACTGTAAGGACATTTCCTATATATACTCAATCGTATTGCAAATCTGCTTTTCTATTTAAAGACAGATTATCTTATCGCGATTATTGTATGGTGAATCCACCTTCTTAATCACTGTGTTCCTCTTTTGTGAACTAAGTTTAAGGTTCGCGCTGTTTCATTGAGTTTTCCGTCGTTTTTTATTACTTTTTTGGCTTAGATATTTTGATAAGAAATGCACTTTAATGTTCTTTACATTTCCATGCGTCTTGAAACTGAGCTTATAAATAAAGTAATCTACCCTCTGAGTATCATTACGATGATCATATGATGCAACTAGTTAAAATAGAAGCAACCCCTTTTTTTCTCAGTGAATAAATTGGACCACGCGAAAGTGGCTAAGGTAGAACAGAGATACCACGGACACTGTTTGCACTGACAGGGTTCATTTGTAACCGCATAGCTTAAGCACATGGCACCTATCGAGACTGCTACTGAAAGGGGCTCGTTTTGAAAACTTTAACGGACGTGGAACTTTTTCAAAACGATTTGGTTCCGTTCGTCATTTCATCGAAAAGACCGCATCCCTTTGAAAACGGTTGCGTCTTTTTGGCTCAAATTGGCTGGTTGGCGAAGAGTAAACACGATGAACCACCATGGAGAGGAACGCTTGCTCAAGCAATCACATTGGAAAGCACCGGGGAAACGATTAAATAGGTTCCGTGTAAACACTTCAAAGCTGCGTGTCTTTTTCGATTCCCATTCGTGGTCATGAAACCGTGTTGATTGATAAATGCATCAGTATAGAGGATGCATTATTAGCCCAAGAACCTAACGTACCGCGTTAGGTTCTTGCTCGATTGCTTGATGTGGGACTGCCGCCTTTCCTCATTCATTCTGAAGGACCACTTGAGCTACAAGATTTACACTCGCATTATTATAGTCTGTTTTTAGAAATTTTCTCGTGTTTATAGATATAGTTAGTTTAGTTATAGTTTATACTTACTCAGTTGCGCCAGCGAGCACTATACTTTGTTGCATTTACGAAAAAAGAAAAGAAAAGCACATCATTCAGAGCAAGGTGCGTTCGTTTTACGAAATGTTACCAGCAAGAAGTTTGCTAAGTAATTTGAGATCAAAACTGTGTGTCCTTCGCCAACAAAAGCGCAACGCACGAATTACAGCATGACAGTCAACAATGGGAATCTACAATTTCCGTTCCCGAAAACGGCTCTAGTCAATAAGGAAAAGAGAAAATGTCGAGATATATATTTTTTAATTCTGCCAGTTACATAAAACGTTTGTAACTATTACGTACATACTAAAGGTGATTCATTTTCAACTTAATCAATAGATCACAAAATGGATGTTTTACATCCGAAGACAATTAAATAGAAAGTGATGTTCTTGATGTAACGGGCAAAGTCACGTCTTCTCAGACAGAAATCGTTTGAGTAGGAATAGGGATGGGGGAATTATCATGATCGTGTCTTTTATCAGGCAGATGTAAGATAGAAGTAAGACATAATGAAACACAGAATCATCCGAGAACAAAGTTTATCATTCATTCCCAATATGTTTTAGCATAAGCCTCAAAAAGAACACCAAGGCCAGGCGGTAAGCATATCAAACTGTTTCCCCACTGCGATGGATATTTGTTTTTGTCGGTTCCAGCCTGGCGCGGCCGCTAACCCAGATGCCCTCCTGAGCAAATTTTCAAAATGGCGGACAAGCCAAAGAGAGATATAAGAGAACCAAAGCGATTCTGCAACGAATACTCAGCATACACCCCTGTTAAAAAGGTCATTTCACAGAGAAAAGATACAAAATTGTATGATGTTGAAGTCACGGAGGTTGACAAACCCAACAAGAGACTGAAAATTCACTACATTGGCTACAGTACACCCTTCGATGAGTGGAGACCCTTCGGGGACGGTGAAGCATCTGAATATTTTCCTTTGAAATTGTATAGATTAGTAGGCTGCAACAAAAATTTATTGGACGACGTTTAGGGTAAAAACAGCAATCTAACCTGAAAAAAATGTATTTATTCCGACTCTTTCATAAAATAACTTTACAAATCTTACTTGTTTATCTCGTAGGTAAACGATGGTAAATTAATACCCGAAGCGCTTTCCGAGCTACCCGATTCTTCTCCCACTGCTTTCACCCCTATAAAACAGGAAACGAGCAAAAGGAGGAAGGTGTGGTTGTTTTGACTAGCCATTTGACGAGGTTCAATCTGCTCCTTGTTCGACAACTTACATATCAAAAGAAAGGAAATTTGTTCCTCTCTTTGATTTTGGCGGTACATTTTCAATTTGCGCTTGCTCGGTCTTGATTTGACCACGAACGCCTTCTTAATTTTGACGGACCCGCTGGGGAAAAGGTGAAAATGACGAGGGAAAAACTTTACTTTGTAGTACGAAAATACAAAAAATGGAAAGCCATGATATTATAGTTCAATATTTCGGTGGTACACTGTTAACTTTTTATACAGAGAGTCGGCAAGATGATATCCAAAAATCGCACTCGATTTGAGTGGGCCGATGAAGCTGGCGTGGTCACGAAATTCAGTGAGAGACTATTTGTACCCCGTGAGTTTGATTTGAGGTGTATAACAAACATCTTCGATAGCTGTAACAAAATGTATCAAAGGTTGACTACGTACTTAAGGCTGACCTTTGATTAAAAAAACGTACTAAAAACTGAGTTAACCATGGCTAGCTACAACTTTTTTCGCAAAAATTTCGGAAAAGACGGAGGGACTCGTCACTCATATTACCGTGCAACCAGCCACAGGGATGTGCCATGTGGTGTTTACACGAAGGTCACCGAATGCTTTTGTTTTTGGTCGTATACGCACAAGCAGTTCACATGACGGGACAATCAAAATTTCATAGGACTAGTCACTGCGACTAGTATTATTATTTAAGACTAGTTTGAATTCATGGGGCTAGTCACGGGGAAAACGTTTGGGCGCGGTGACACTTAACATCTACCTTGCACTAAAGTTAAATTTGAAGTACAAAAGGTACTAAACGTTGATTATGATAAACATTTTTTCAACATTAACCTTGAAAATAACACTAAGGCCCGATAAATAATTCAGAAGGAAGAAAAAGAAGAATCAAAATATTCAATGATGTGCAAAACGTACTGAACATCATCTACGTAACTAAGAGTTAACTATGGAAAAGTTTTTTTTAACATTTACCTTGGAAGACCCAAAAAGTAAGAATTTGCATGATCAAAATGTTCAGCAATGATATACAAAACGTACTACAGTTTAACGACATACTAATAGCAGAGTTAGTGGAGGGGACTGGTTATGAAACCCGGCAGACTTCATAGGGGTAGATAATAGGCCTGCTCTTGATGTTGAACAGGCAGGTCATGTGATCACGAGAGTGCACACTAGTTATCATTGGCGATGATTTTGAGGCTACTTTAGACCTATTAAAACAAGATGAAGATATGCAAGATCATTTCACGGCTTCGGTTGAGGATGTGAGTATAAACTTTGTTTTACTTTTCTTCTTTACTATGATAAAATGTACGAACAGAGTTTGGCTTGAAGGCTTCGCGACTTGAAAACTATTAAGGCGGCGAAATACGAGATACAAAAACCCTCAACTTGGCGCGCAACATTGTTTCGTTGCAAGTTTTGGTCGATGTTTCTCGTTTTTCACCTTGCGTGATCAACTTGTCTCCGAACAAAATCATTTGTTGCAGGTTGAAGAAATTTGTTGCTCAAAGTTGACCCGCGCTCTACTTTTTGCTTATTTACAATTGTTACATTCCTTTGTTGGTGAAATTTCTGCTCTTTTTTTTTTTTGTAGGTTCAGGCTGGAATTATAGTTCGTGGTGATTGTGGAAAAAGATACAAGACGAGAGGACAAAAACAAAATCTTTACTCGATGTCATTCTCGCTAGCCATCCGGAACGATATGCAACTTGTGGTAATTTGCATATGGGTCTCAGTGATCACGATCTTATCTACGCAGTGCGAAAGAATAAATTACCAAGGGCTAAGGCACGTGAAATTGAATACAGAAGTATGCGACAATTTGATATAGACAAATTTTTAAATGACCTAAAAACTCTTCCCTGGAGTTCTGCTTACATTTATGACGACGTTGATGATTTATGGCACCATTGGGCTCAATTGTACACTGAAGTGTTGGACAAACACGCACCAATAAAGAAAAAACGGGTCAGAGGTGATCAGTTGCCATGGATAACTCCATTAATTCAACGCGAAATCTCTCGTCGCAATCGACTGTTTAAGAAGCATTCAAAGAGCCCAACAACAACCTCTTGGGAGGAATTCAAGAAACACAGAAACAAGGTCACATCCCTGAAACGAAAAGGGTTGAAGGCGTTCTGCATGGAGGCATCGTCAAACAATAAACATCATGTTGAGTTTTGGAATAAGTTGAGACCCTTGTTGCCAAGCAAAGAAAAGAAGCAATCAAAGATAATTCTGATTGAGAATGAGCGTGTAATTACTGATTCATTAATGGTGGCTGAAATGTTCAACAACTACTTTTGCGAGATGTCCAGGAGCGATGGTGACAGTAAGGAAATGGTTGAGTTTGTTGATCATCCTAGTGTTGAAGTCATTGCTGAGAAAACTTGCGATGATGTTTTTGACCTCGTTCCAGTTGATGTTGGCTACATAAGGAAAATTTTGGATACTCTTGACCCTCGCAAGGCTGTTGGTTGCGATAACATATCTCAGAGGCTACTTCGTTTATCCTCACCTGTTATTGCCGAGCCGGTTACCCGTTTAATCAATTATTTTATTACCAATCGTCAATGGCCAATAGTTTGGAAAAGTAGTGACGTTGTTCCTGTTTTCAAGAAGGAAAGTATGAGGGATAAGACCTGCTATCGTCCAGTTTCTGTTCCGACTTCCTTATCGAAATTATATGAGAAGGTGTTGTTCGATCAAATCTATGAAGCCTTTTATTGGCGGCTCTCACCGAATCTGTCTGGCTTTCTCTAGGGTCACTCGTGTTACACGACCTTATTGAAATTGACTGAAGATTGGAGAGACTGTCTTGACAGAAGAGAAGCTGTTGCAGCGGTGGCTTTCGACTTAAGTAAAGCTTTTGACTCTGTTTGTCACCCGCTTCTCCTAGCTAAATTAAAGGCATATGGTTTTACGCATGATGCGCTGGAAATTATGACCGCTTACCTTATTGGACGGAGACAGATGGTCAAAGTTGATGGTGTATATTCTTCGTGGAGAACCGTTAAAACTGGTGTACCACAGGGGTCCCTGTTGGGTCCACTCTTATTTAATTTGTATGTTAATGATCTTAATTATTTTATTACTAATACGCCGGGTCATGGCGGGAAGTCGCAAAATCTTTGGTTCTGTCAATTTTTGGCCTTTCTTGGGCTTCCTCTTGCTCGCCCTGGCACTTTTAAAGCGAAATTATGCATATTGCGAGTCAGGTTTATTCCATGTTAAAGAGGAAAGGAAAATTCTTCAAGAACCCTGGTTTTCGCAGCCTTTGGTGCGTATGTCGTATCGAGTTGAGCTCCGCCATCTTGGAATAGTGTCCAAATCACAACGCAAATTTAGGAAGTCGAGAGTCAATTACTACATCAACTCCGACGCAGCTTTCAACCTTGTGTATCTACAGTTGTGTGGTGACATATGTAGTATGGTATCCCTGTGTATTATGTATACGTATCTCACGTGACTAGCACATGGAGATCGATCCGCCATCTTGATTAAAAGAAGACCTGTTGTTCTGTTAACATTTATATTTGTCTCGTCCTGCTTCTTAATATTACATGGTGGCAGCGGTGTTAGCCCTACCTAATGCCTGATACAGAAGATTCTAATCCTGGACTAATTCAACTTCAAGCTCAAACGGCGAATAATCTCCTTCCTCCGGAAAAATTCAGCGGAGCAAATTCACCACAACAAGCTGAACTTTGGTCGAAATGGTTTCGTCGTTTCGAAAGATATCGGATTGCATCTGGCCTCAAACATAAACCAGACATCGAGCAAGTCGGAACTCTACTCTACGCGATGGGTGAATGCGCCGATGATATTCTTAAAACCCTAAATATCGACGAAGAACAAGCTTCGTACGAAGAGGTGAAAACAGCCCTTAACGAGTACTATGAAATCCGTCGCAACGTGCTGGTTGAGCGCGCCAAATTCAATAAAAGAGTCCAAAAACCGGGAGAACCCGTGGATTCGTTTATACAAGACCTATACAGACTCGCGGATGACTCTGAGTATGGTTTACTCAAAAATGAACTTATTCGTGATAGAATAATTGTCGGAGTGTTAGATGATGCACTCTGTGATCGACTTCAATCCAAATTGAAGCTAACATTAGAAGAAGCAGTTCAAATTAGTAGACAGGCAGAAGCCAGACAACAAAGTAGAGAGGTTGCACGGGGAAGTACACTAACTAGCACAAACTCGGTAAACATGGTCAAGCGTGCAGGCCAGAATAATAAGCAAAAACACCCCGGGAAAAAACAACCCCCTCAGAGTATCAACAAGTGTTCCTGGTGTGGTAACCACCCACACCAAGACCGGAAGCAATGCCCGGCTAGGAATGCCACCTGCTTAAAATGCAAGAAGAGGGGCCATTTTCAAGCAGTTTGTCGAAGCCAAAACAGCGAGCAGTCACAACAAAAGAAAAAAGTACATGAAATTGAAGAGGAAAATCATGACATTCCCTTTCTAGGAGAAATCCAAGGGAGGGAAAACAGCTGGATCGTTCAAGTGGGGATAAATGAAAACGTCACTCGCTGCAAGCTAGATATTGGAGCATCTGTATTCGTCGTCAGTGACTCATTACCCTGGTTAAAGAATCAGCCTTTGGAGAATGTCCAGCAAACACTCATGGGGCCGGGGGGGACCCGCCTGCCTGTTACTGGATCATTCCTAGCCACGATTAAGTACAGACAATGCAAGATCCAAGAATGAGTTTACGTCATTAAAAACCAGTCATCTTCGCTCCTCAGCAGACGAGCCTGTGTCGATCTCGGTCTTGTCCAACGCCTCGACGCAGACGTTGAAAAACTGAGTACGCAAGTACCTGACTTTAGAACGGAATTCCCAAAGTTGTTCACAGGACTCGGGAAGATGAGAACGGAATATCGTATTGCTCTTAAACCTGACGCCCAGCCAGTGTGCCTGTACACACCAAGAAGAGTTCCCCACCCATTACTCCCTAAAGTAAAGGAGGAATTAGAGAGGATGATTCAAGAAGGAGTCATCTCCCCAGTTACAGAGCCAACCGAATGGTGCTCCGGGATAGTCCCAGTCCTCAAGCCAAACGGAAAAGTTCGCATCTGCGTAGACCTAGTCCAACTCAACAAAAGCGTTAAGAGAGAGCTCTATCCAATGTATTCCGTAGATGGAAGCCTAGCAAAGCTGAGTAAAAGTAGAGTCTTTAGCAAACTCGACGCTAACAGCGGGTTTTGGCTACTCCCTCTCGACAAGGAGTCCCGCCTACTTACAACCTTCATCACGTCATACGGTTGTCACTGTTTTAATCGTCTTCCCTTTGGGATCACCTCAGCCCCGGAAGTCTTCCAGCGCACCATGACTAGTATCCTGTGGGACCTCGAGGGAGTCGTATGCCATATTGATGACACCCTTGTACACGCGGCAACACAAGCGGAGCATGATGAACGACTGAGAACTGTCCTTAAGCGGCTACAGGTAGCCGGAGTGACGCTCAACGAGAAATGTGAGTTTTCTAAACGTTCTGTAAAATTCCTGGGACATATTATAGACGAACAAGGCATCCGTCCAGACCCGGCCAAAACTGAAGCTATACGCAATTTCCCAGTCCCACAGAAAGTCAACGACCTCCAACGCTTCATGGGAATGGTCAATCAAATGGCAAAGTTTATACCAAACCTGGCCAATCTCAACGAACCACTACGACAACTCCTAAAAAAAGAGAACATGTGGAAATGGGATAAAGCCCAACAGCAGTCATTTGAAGGAATCAAGAATGAACTGACATCTGCAACAAACCTTGCCCACTACGACCCAAGTCGTCCTACAATCATCTCAAGCGATGCCTCTAACTTTGGACCTGGAGCTGTTCTTCTACAGCTCCAAGAGGACGGTACCAGGAAGCCGGTGTACCTTGCATCTAGATCCCTCTCAGAAACTGAGAAAAGGTACGCAGTCATTGAGAAAGAAGCCCTGGCTGTGACATGGGCTTGTGACAAGTTTTCCGACTACGTACTTGGAATGAAGTTTACAGTGGAAACGGACCACAAGACGTTAGTACCCCTTTTCACTTCAACTGATCTCTCTAAAATGCCACCACGCATCTTAAGACTCAGAATGCGTCTCATGAAGTACGAACTCGACGTTGTATATGTACTCGGCAAGGAACAAATTACCGCAGACACGTTGTCACGCGCTCCTATCGAGAAGAATGTAAATGAGAACATAGATCTTGTGGAGGAAGTGGAAAGCTTCACACAACAGATCGTAGCAGGGCTTCCAGCAACGCCTAAGCGGCTGCAAGATATCAGTGAAGCCCAAGACTAGGATGAAGTATGCAGGATGATCAAGAAGTACTGCCTAGAAGGATGGCCGGCTTACATGCCAAGTTCTACCATACTCCGTCCATACTGGGAGAATAAGAAACATTTTACTGTGATAGACAAGATTCTACGATATGATGACCGTATTGTGATTCCAGCAGGAATGAGGCTGGAAATACTTGACCTCTTACATCAAGGACACCTTGGAATAACAAAGACGCAAGCACGAGGCAAGATGTCTGTGTGGTGGCCGGCGATTACTACAGCGATAACAGACATGGTGACGAAATGTTTTACGTGCGCTAAGAACAGACCAGTGCCCAAGGAGCCCCTGATGCCATCGTCATTCCCATCCAGGCCATGGGAAAGACTAGCCGCTGATCTCTTCGATCTAAAGGGAAAGAAACATCTTATTGTAGTCGACTACTACTCAAGGTGGACTGAAGTTAAAGCACTTCCCAGTGAATTGTCCGAGTCAGTAATCAAAGCCCTGAAAGAAATATTTTCAACTCACGGAATTCCAGACTTACTGGTGTCCGATAACGGCCCACAGTTTGCTTGTAAATCCTTCCAACTATTTGCAAGTATTTACGGGTTCACTCATATTACTAGCTCGCCAACGTACGCAAGAGGAAATGGTGAAGTAGAGAGAGCGGTACCTACTGTCAAGGATATCCTGAAAAAGAACGATGGTCCCTATCTCGGTTTTCTAGTGTACCGAACAGCACCTCTTCACAATGGCCTGGCGCCATGCGAACTTCTGATGAACCGCCAACTCCGCACCCAGTTACCAACCTTCCCTGACAATCTACAACCAAACCTACGACTGAAAGACCTGGCAAAACTAGATGCAAAAAAGGAACTTTACCGCAGCAACCAGAAAAGCAACCATGACCCCAGATACAAGGCAAAAGACCTACCAGAACTTCAGAGCGGAGAGAAAGTTTGGATTCGCGATCAAGATCGGATGGGAAGAGTCCTAGCGGCATCTTCATCACCACGATCCTACATAGTTGAAACAGACAAGGGAACACAGCTTCGAAGGAACAGGGCAGCCCTAGTTTCAGCAGATACCTGTACAAAGACACCCGACACCCAACCAGAAGCTAACGTTGAGACAGCAATGCTGAGGAAAAAATCGAAAGTGCCCACCAGCAAAGACCTGACCACAGCTGCGATCAGGCCTACTGAGAGCTGCTACAAAGCTGAACCAGACACCCCGAAAGTGCACATGACGCGCTCAGGGAGAGTAGTAAAACCGCCGCAGAGACTTATTCAGGACACTTGAACGTTGAACATTTGAACATTGCTTTTGTTTACAGTAGACCCTTATACTGTTTGATATGTCGTTTATAATTGTCTGTTTGATTACTGTAAAAGCTTTAAGGGGAGGTGTAGTATGGCATCCCTGTGTATTATGTATACGTATCTCACGTGACTAGCACATGGAGATCGATCCGCCATCTTGATTAAAAGAAGACCTGTTGTTCTGTTAACATTTATATTAGTCTCGTCTTGCTTCTTAATATTACAACATAGAACCTAACGCAGGACCTTATTCTTCTTTGTTCGATACACTTCACATGGTGAGAGACAAAGGTAAACATGGGATATCCATCGGTCATTCGAACGTACGTGGCCTTCGAAAGAACCTCGCTGAGGTAAAAATACTCATTGAACACACCAACCCGGATATTTTAACCATATCCGAAACGCATCTGACACCGGATATACATAATGACGAGGTAAATATTGATGGTTACCAGATTCTAAGAAAAGATAGAACACACAAAGGAGGAGGCAGAGTCGCCATTTATTTTAAAACTATTCTAGATTGCACTCGTTTATCCAAATACGAGGACGAAGACACTGAGACCATCTGGATTGATTTGTTATCCCACTCGCAAAGGTTACTCATCGGCTGTGTTTACAGACCCCCTGACGTTTCATTATTCTTTGATAAATTCCACCGAATCTTGGATAAAGTTTGGATGACACGCAGAAACGTTGTTATTGCCGATGACTTCAACTCTGACATGCTCTCTCGTACTGGTAATGGCAATAAATTGAAACGTATCTTTCAATCCTTCAACTTTCGCAACATTATTAAGGCGCCTACACGAACTTCGGAGCATTCTAACACTTTGATAGACCTAATTTTGACCAATAACATCTCCAAGGTTTCAAGTTCTGATGTGATTAGTTACTGCATTGCTAACCATAAGTTCATCTACGTTGTTTACAAGTTAAAGACCAGAAATCCAAAGCCTTTTGTGAACTATGTTCAAAATTTTAAAAATGTGATAAAAAACCGTAATGATTTAAAGCATGACCTGGAAAGTGCTCCGTGGTGGGTTTGCTCTACCTTTGACGACATAGGTGATATTACTTGGACCTGGGATTGTATTTATAATGACATAGTTAAGGGTCATGTCACTTTACGCAAAGCCAAAGTTAGAAAGTGCTCGCTGCCCTGGATGAATGGGGAGATCCGGAAAGAGATGAATAAGAGATATAAACTTTTGAAAGGCTGTGATGGAACCTCTTCAACACAGAAAACTTGGGCTGATTACAAAGCTGCTAGAAATAAAGTAACTAAGATGCTGCGTAGTGCTGAAGCTCAATATTGGAGGAATAAATTTGAAGAGACTAACGATTCGAAATCATTTTGGAAAACTGTAAACGAAGCCACTGGTAAATCTAAGAGTAAACGCATTGGCCTCCTCAGAGACACAAACAACAACGAAGTATCCAATGATAATGAGAAAGCTGATCTTATCAACTCTTATTTCATAAACATTGGAAAGGAGCTAGCTGAAAAATTCCCTGAAACCGATGAAAAGTGTCAGTTCGTGTACAGAGTCACCCCTACTATTCAGGCCTAGGAAGTTAACATCAATAAGCTCAAGAGTGATCTTAAGAATCTTAAACCTAACAAAGCATCTGGACCTGATGATATTTCGTCTCGTAGTTTAGCTGTTGCGGGATCATCTGCTTTCGACGGCTTGTTAATGGTATTTTATAACAGTATGGCTTCGTCCAGTTTTCCTGACCCCTGGAAGTTAGCCAAAGTTCATGCAATTCATAAAAAGGGAAGTCAAGCGGATGTTTCTAATTATAGACGAATCTCTCTACTTAGTATTCCCAGCAAACTCCTTGAAAGTCAGATTTGCAGCCTAATTGACAATCATCTGAACAGCTGTGGCACAAAAAGCTGTAAACAATGGGGATTTACGAAAGGACTCTCAACTGAAGGAATGCTCATTTCAATGACTGAGAAGTAGAAGATGGCAATTCACAATGGTTGGACAGTAGGAGCGGTCTTTATTGACTTCCAAAAAGCTTTTGACACTGTTCCCCATGACATATTATCTTGTAAGTTACATGCCATTGGTATATCAGGATCAATCCATGAATGGCTTATGAGCTATTTATCAATTAGACGACAGTTTACTGAGGTAAACAACTACAGGTCTACCACTGACCTTGTGCACTGTGGGGTCCCTCAGGGTTCGCTTCTCGGCCCTAGGTTATACACTATATATGGTAATGATCTCCCCGACCACACTGATTCAGGGGATCTTTACATGTATACCGATGACACCACAGTCTACTGTATTGGCCAAAATGTCGACCAAGTTATATCATCTCTAAATGCAACAATGAAAGAAGTCCTCATGTGGAGTGTAAAAAATCGACTAACCATCCATCCAATCAAAACTGAGGGAATGATTCTAAAGAAATCTGCCTTTGTTGGTCCTCTTCCTCCCCTTTACTTTGGGACAAGCTTAATTAACGTGGTTGACTTTACCACTTGCCTAGGAGTTAAAATCGACAATAGACTTTCGTGGTCTGTGCACATTGATTCAGTGAAGAAGCAATTCACACAAAAAGTTGGAGCACTAAAGAGGATGAAAATTCTTCCTAAACAGTCACTTGAGGAAATTTATTTCAATTTTAATATTCCCAGCGTAACATATAGTATTTTAGTATGGGGAAACCGCTCACCCCCTGCAATGAATTCTCTGAACTCTATCCACGCAAGAGCTTCCCGCATTATAAACAACCTTCAACCGTCGCTGGCTGATGATATCTGTCTCAGTAAATCAAATTGGCTACACTTCTCTTACTTTTATAAAAAGTCCGTTCTTACGTTAATGCACAAAGTGTATTTTGAAACTTCGTGTCAATCTGTTCGAGAACTTTTCTCTAAAAAGACAACTTCTAGGTCAACTCGCTTCTTAATCAATTTACTATCATTAGGTTTAAATCTGATACTGGAAGAAACACTTTACAGTACAGAGGCCCTGTAATCTGGAATTTTTTAAATAGACTAGTTAAAGTGCCTGAAAATTTTAATTCCTATAAGCAGATATTAAAGAAACACACCAGGGACATTGCGGAGTATTCTTTTAGCAAGGAAGCGACGTTGATCACCGCAAAAAAGATGATTTTATTTACTTTTAAGCATTGTAGTTTCTGGCATTATATTATTATTTTAATTAGGCTCTTGCAAATCTCAGTTTTTTGCATGTATATATATTGTTTTTCTCCCTGTACATAGCTTTTATTCTTTTGTTAATATCTTTTGTGTTTGTCAAATTTTGATTGTGTATAGTAGGTCCACATCAGCCCTTCGGCTGCCAAACAATCCCAACCTAGCCATCAAATAAAGTTTACCTTACCTTACCTTACCTACGCCCTTGAGGCTATACGCTGACGACACTACTCATTACACCTCTGATGTCTCACCAACAGTCTTGCAGTATATAATTAACTCTGATCTGAGCGTTCTATCGAGATGGTTCTCAATGAATTTTGGAGACGGGCCAAAACGCAAGCTATCGCTATTGGCCCGTTTTCATACCAGTATGATTTCCATCTTAATGATTCTAATGTCCATACAAAGGATACACTCAAATGTTTTCTTTCTAATTGTACATACACGTACACGATTTAACGAGAACTTCTGTACTCCTAGGTGTCACGCGTTTAAGTAAAGGATTGATGTTGATGATCATGAGGCTATCAACGACACAGGACTGCCGAACGCAGCAACAGCGTGACTCCAAAAAAGATCACTCTAACGGCAGTTATTCTTGGTGAAATAGTAAACACTGCTGTTAATAAAGTAAAAACCGCCAAGGTGTATGCTGAATGTTTGAGGAATGAAATGGAACAGTATTATATGAAGTACCTGATGAAAAGACTGTAGAATTTTCTCTACTAAAGTCTTTATTTGAAGGATATATGAAACATGGAAACAATGAGAAGTTTTATGGAAAATGCGATGCTGAAATTCCATTGAACTCTGAGAAGTTCTTGAAAGGACTTTCTAGAAATGCTGCAACATTATTAGCAACTAAGGTAGCTGATTGGATGCTAGTATTCTGCAAGCAGGTGAAATCTCCAAAGGATAATAACCAACCTCAACAAACTGTGCTGTTAGAAAGAGAAAGAACTAGTCTACAGTATCTGGGTGGTTATGTCCTATATAAACTTCATAAAAAACAGTGCTATAAAAATTCTCCTGAGAGCCAACAGGTAATGGCTATCACTAACGAAGTTATAAACAAACGAAGAAATTATTCGAACCTAACTATAGTGTAAAAGTTACACTCATTTTATTAACTCTAAAGTGCGATTCAGTAATCGTTAATAGTGTAGAAGCTTTGTTACGCATTCTCTGAATGACGCTGTGAGGTAGCTATAGAGAGGAACTTTAAATTCACTGATACAACTGGTCGATAAAGCGGAAGCGATTTACAACTCAGGCCTATTAAACTGCGCACGATTTTTTTTAATCTATTACTCGAGGTTGCACCGGTTATCAATTCTAGGTATGATAAGTCTCGTGCATGCTATAGTGCTGCGCACTCATTGACGTTTGTTGTCGGGGAACTAAATGGGTCCCTAAACTCAATGGTAACGATCGTCATATTGGTCAATTACTGCCGAATCAACCCACGTTGTAGGCTTTTCTCTTGTTGCCAAGAATATAGCTCTTTAGCTATTATGCGGTCTTAATGATAGTATCTGGACTAGCGCCATCACTTAGCTGCGTTTGGTTCTGGCAATTGTAAAGTACCGTGTAGATGATAACGTGTGCAACCATTAACGACGCTGTCAGGTAAAAATTAAATATGACTTTTTACTCACTGTAAATGATTTCATAATCAATGCCGAAGTAGCCAACAGTGAAGGGCTATTTAATTGTGCACGCCTTTACTCCTACCGTGAAAAGCAAGGTTTATGATCTATTAAAAGGGCCAAATAGTACTATCAGAGCGCATCGTTTACTTAGTAGCGTCTAGGCACAATTAGGGGCGTAGCCAGGACTTTTCCAGAAGTAGGCACAACATTCCAAACTCCTCCCCCCCCTCCAACCCCGACCCCAAGGCCCAAATCTTTTTCAGGTAATTTGATTAAAGGCGAAGTTACGTTGTAAGCCTAGCGTTTCTACTGCATCTGAAATGACAACCAAGTGGTTAAATTTTTTGTCGCCTTTTTAGGTTCACTGACTAGAGCACCTCAAAGACGATCGCTGATTATTATATAATCAAAGAAGCTTGTAGTATCTCAGACTTTTATTTACAAACGAATGATTTTTTTACTGCTGTGTGGCACATGTAAAAGCACTTACGTTAAAGTAAGTGTGGCATCTGTACTTCTAGATCTTCAATACCTATAAACCTAAGTTTAAGGCTTTGTAAGAATATAACTGTGGTCAGCTTTCATAGAAATTGTAATTGTCTGTCTTTTTTACCGGCGAAGTCAGAAACAACCGGATTAAGGTCGATTTCCCTGTGTTTATGGCCCCCAAAATATTTTTCTCACCTTGCCTTACACGTTTTACTGAAATTTTTCACAACTTCGCCTGTTCCTGTTCGTAAGTCCAGCCAAGTCTCTATGGTCATCGGCCCCTGTAACTTTGGCTTGTATATGGATGATTTGCAACCAATCTCTAGAGACACAGGTAACAATGGTGAAAGGAACAAATGCTGGTGGACGAACAAAAGAAGGTAATGAGATATCTGTTGTTTATGTCCACCAACATGGCGGCAATGACGTAACGTGCAAACCACCTATACAGGCGTTTATTTATACCTCTAAAATTCCCTGAACAAGTCTACGACTGTCAGAGGAAACGCGTCGGAAAATAAAGAGCTTTACAACTACAGTTCGTAGAAGTGCTGCTCACTAGTCTATATTTAAAAACTTGTTCGTTTGGTTACCTAATGAACAACTAGATGAAAATCTTTGGCTCATCTTTGGTGTAATATCCACAGCTGACGTAAAACAAAGAAAAAAAAACGTCCTCAACAAAGAAACCGAATAAATTATATTACACCGGGGAGGAACCAAATCTTTTAAGATTTGGATATCGTATCCAAATTTTTAAAGATTTGATTCTAGAAGAATCATGTGACATGACTAAATCAATTCTAACTTAATAACGTCTCTTGCAAAGGAAAAAAATTCATTTCTTTCAAAGAATGTAACAGAATAGTTGGGTCAGTAATTCACATATTATCGCAGTTCGTAGAATTCAGTATAACGACTTTGACATGACAGTTATCGAAAGTTTCACTCTGAACTACTGAACTGCCTTCCGTCAACTCTTGCACATCCACACCAATGTTTTCACCTTTAAACAATCCGCCTGGCTTAATAGTGAAAATCTTGAGGGTTCTTTGGTCTTGCCATTGTCGAAAAATACAAATGAAATAAAACCGTTTTTATCACACAACTATTGTTTGGTTAACTAAACGAAACAACAGTCGGCCACTCGTTTCCCAAAAACTCGTGCTTCGTGTTCATCAGGAGTTCCAAACACCTCGAAACAAAGAAAGCACTCGGCTGCTTTCATCTATTTCTCGGTGTTTGAAGCCCCTGATGAAACACTTGCACTCGTTTTTTACATACTACATCAAAAAGTAACAAGCACAGTTAAATGAATTGAGGCAAAATGTGCTTTTTTTAAAGAACTTTTATTTTTTTTTACTTTTTAGTTACTTTTGTGTAATTTCTGACGTGGATATTATTCATCCTGCCATTGACTGTGAGTGTAACTGTTGCCATTTGTGTCGAGATTCCTCGGTAAGACTGCTGTTTCCATTCCCTCTGAATCACGTCGGTTACCTCCTACAAACAAATTCGTCACAAAGGAATGGTAGCAGGCGCGCAGGCCCATCAAAAATATTTTAACTTTGGAAGGAAAGGCAATAGACAGTGAATTGCCATTGCATTCCACGTATATATTCACGCTATCTCGCAGCAATCGACCGCGTCAGGATACAAATGACTCATTTTGTTTACGGCCATGATGGAACGCAATCTGAGTGCGCACACCGCGTGCGTAGTGACCAAACAGAGAGCGGGCTCTGGGGACGAGATTGATTTTAGATCGAGCAACTCCACACTACTGCACAGTGTGCAGAAGAGCGATCTTACAGAATGTAGCTTTAGCATCTTGACAGCTACCGCCGAGGGCCTAGTCTGGTTTTTTTGTATCACAGTAAGAAAGAGACTGATGCTTCAACAAAACTCATGAAGTGGTTGATCAGGTCTTTCCACTCCATCATCGTGCTACTTCTAAACCAGCAGAATGATTTCAACTAGTCCCGCGCGCTGACTTCACTTGCGAATGAACTACCCATTGATGCAGTCGAAGGAAAGGTTTTCCGAGGTCTTTAAGGTTTGTATTCTTTCCTCTGACCTTTTGTGGTTTTCGCTCATCTTGATTTTCTTATCTGTGCGTATTTCGGGCGCGATTGCAGAGGTATCCGGAAAAAGTTAGAAATACCGGAATGTCCCGGACCACGGGAACATCTTGAAGCACCGCAGGATACACAAAAGTAGATTTAAAAACAAGAAAAATGATGAAATAAACCCAACTTCTATCGTGGTTAACCTGTAACATGTAAGGTCAAGTAACGCTGGTATGGAGTTTGCGGTTGTTACAACGTTGAGAACTGTACAAACAGCCGAGTCAAGGGCGCTCGCTTTTAGCATAGTTAGTAGAGGGGACTGGTTATGAAACCCGGTAAACATCAGAGGCCGATGTCTTTGTTATGGTTTCCCTTAGTCACGTGATCTTGACCGTGCACATGTAAAATCAACATGGAGATCGGAGTGACGTGAATGTGCAGAGACTCACGCTGTATTTCGCCAGATTTTTAGCTTAGATTAATCTCGATTCGATAAGTGTTATAGCTACACTACTCATTAGTCGTCATGCCTGGAGATAACTGCGCTGTGTTTGGCTGTGGGAGTTGTAGAAGAACGAAAGGGATCGGTATTTGGAAGCTGCCTGCAGGGAAGGACGAGGCACACAAGAAGTGGCGGGACGATTGGTTGAGTGAAATCACAAAGACGCGTGAGATCGACCATGAATTTCGAAAAAGGATCGAAAACGACAAGGTGTTTACCTGTGAAAAACACTTCGACGTAGAAGATTTCGAAATATGTAAGTACGGCTGCGATAGAAGCTTACAGTAGAAATTGAAGACATGTGATCTCGCTTTCCATAACGTTTTGTTTATTTACGATCTCTCTGGAATTTTCTTGAAGGTTAATTTTCATATTTCTTATTTGTGTTTTACTTTCTTTTCAAATGCAGTTCAAACGGCGAAAATGACGAAGAAGAAACCACGATTCGGCGCCATCCCAACCTTAAACATGCCAAGGAAAAGTCACGAGTCTGCAAGGCCTACACAAAGACCTGCTAGATCGGTTGTCAAGGAGCACGATCAACAACCCAAGGCATGTTACAAGTCGTTTGGTGAATTGTGCCAGCGAATCACTGGCTTGAAAACTCTGAAAGGGTGGAAATTGAAAACTATGTCAGACAGACTCATCCTGAAAAAGATTGTAGAACCTTTCCTTCTCCCAGAAGTAGAAATAATGATCGATGACAGTCTTGCATACACTGTGAAAGCTTTTGGTTGTCTTCTTCCAGAAGATCATCCCCTCTATGTTACTCACCGGTGTTCAGTCAGAAACATTTCAGTATGTTAAATTGTAAGAGAGCTAGAGTGCTATAAACTTTGCTGTGGTGTGGAAGTCAGTGAATTAACAAGCCAGCTGTTTCATCATGTAATTCCCATAAATGAAGACCCACTTCAGGCATGTGAGCAGGGTGAGCAGTTTCCCAACAAAGGTTTCTGGAGGTCAAATGACTGCCAGCTCATGTGCAAAAAAGAAGTCGTGGAAGGTGCATGCCCACAATGTTTGGAGTACCTGGTTTTCTCAAGAAAGACCATAAAAGCAAAGGAAAGGGGCTCTCCAAACCTGCAATTGTCATGGCACCAGTATCAAAAACTGATCCGGAAAGAATTAAACTGACATTACAAGAACAAAGACTGAAATGTGCTGAACTTGAGCAAGAGCTAAATGAAATGTGAGCAGCAATTGTCAAAACAAACATTGAAGTGGACCATGAACTTAGCAACGACTTTGCTAAAACCTTTGACGAGGCTGATGACAAAATCACTCCTTTTATGAGCCTTTTCTGGCAGCAACAGAAGAAACTGTTCTCTAGCAGTCGTACTGGAGTGCGATACCATCTGATGATCATCAGGTTTTGTCTTTCACTTGCTGTTAAGTCACCTTCATGCTACGAAGAGCTTAGAAATAGTAAAGTGTTGGTACTCCCAAGTCAGCGAGGCCTGAAAGATTATCGAAATGCCATTCGGCCACAGCGTGGATTCCAAGAGGAAATTGTTCAGGAGTTGAACTCCTTAACTGACACATACTTTGATGTTCAAAGATATGTGGTTCTTTTGTTTGACAAAATGAAAGTCATGTCAAACCTTGTTTTGGACAAGGTAACAGGAGAACTGATTGGTTTTACTGATCTTGGAAACTTGGAACTGAGCTATGCTGTTTTGGAAAAAGTCAATGAAATTGCAACACATGCCCTCACCTTTCTGGTTCGTGGAGTTTGTACTGACCTCAAGTTCTGCCTTGCACATTTTGCCACCACTGGTGTTACTTCTGTGCAACTAATGCCCTTGTTTTGGGAAGCAGTTTGTATTTTAGAAACTAGTTGCAATCTGTGGGTCACTGCTGTCACATCTGATGGTGCTTCACCAAATAGGAGGTTTTACCACCTTCACAAACCCCTTGATGGAGATGCTGGCACTGATGTGTGTTATTGTGCAGTTAACAACTTTGCACCGCATTGCTTTGTCTACTTCTTCTCTGATGCCCCGCACCTAGTCAAAACAACATGGAACTGTCTCATGCACTCTGGATCTGGAAAATGCACACGATATATGTGGAATAATGGGCAGCATTTATTGTGGCAGCACATCACAGAGATTTTCTATCAGGATTTAGACAATGGCTTGAAGCTGTTGCCTAGGCTGTCATATGAGCATGTAAACCTGACCCCGTATTCTGTCATGTGGGTGAATCTTGCTGCACAAGTCCTGAGTGCATCAGTTGCTGCAGTTCTGAAGACGTTTGGACCTCCAGGCACAGCAGCAACTGCAAAACTCTGTGAAATGATCGATGGCTTCCTTGATTGTCTCAATGTGAGAAGCATGACAGAGCATCAGAGAAAGCGTAAACCATTCTTGGCTCCTTATACCTCTGTTAATGACGAAAGGTGTGTTGTTGATTTTTTTAAAATTTTGTTTAATTTGTAAAGTATTATTTAGCAAAATACAATGTTAACCCTGGGTATAAAATCATCCATTGTTAATGGTTTCTAAATATATATTACTTCATTCAGAATTTACAAATCCTGAAAAGGAGGGCTCAGAGGTTATCCCTATTAAAGGGCCTTCTACCTAACTACATTTAAATATGATAAAATACTATTTTTTAATTTTACAATGGGGGTTTTTATCAGAATATTTATTTTACTTTAAAAAGCTTCTGTTTAATTAGCAAATCAATTAAAGCTGCTTAGGTGCATTTTGATAATGGAGTACTTATTATGTGTAGGTATCTTTTACTTTATTAATTGCCTTATTCATGTCAAGAAACAGTAATTAATGACTTTTCTTTTATTTGCTAGATTTGCATGGTTGATGGAGTTCCTAGACTATCTGAGGACTTGGAAAGAGAATGTTGACAACAGACCAGGTAACTTCACCCAGAATGCCAGAAAGCGAATGTTTCTCTCACGGCAGACATATGAGGGCTTCTGCATATCTGTACATTCTGCTGTCGAGGTGACAAAATTTTTGCTCCAGGAAGGGTTTGAATTTGTCCTCACAGAACAGTTCTGCCAGGATCCAGTAGAGGAGTACTTCGGGGGCCAGCGGAAACTGGGTAGATGCAGTGACAACCCTGATATAAAAACATTTGGTTATAAAAGTAACACACTAAGAATGCAGAGAACAGTGTCCTGTCAGAGTGGCAACACAAGGGGCCGAAAGGACAAGACACAAACCTGGGAACAAGTTACTGATGTTAAGTTACCATGTAGAAAAAAACTGAAACTGTAGTTAAGGAGAAAGCTGGGATGGAATATCTTGGCGGTTATGTTACACTAGTTGATGACCAATTAACTTTAAGGGCCAAGTTAATTCTTTTTCATGAAAGGAACATTATTTAGACACAGTCCTTTCGTTGTCACTACAAACTCCTACCCCTGTAACTGCATTGAAAAGTCAAATGAAATATGTAGATGGTTACAATTTGGTAATGACAACAAATTTAAAGGAACATTGCTTTCTGTCATTGTTATGTGAACATGCACTAAAAAATCTTCATCAATTGACATGAGATAATTGTATCTATAATACAAAATGTACACTGATGCTATGTGATTAATCTCCTCAATGATGAATTGACTTAATTGACTGACAACACAGTTTTTATATTATGACTGCTTTCAGTAGAGTGTTTTTGTTGCTTAGAGTATGCCAGCAAACAGTCAGCAATTTTGGTTGCAAGTAGTGTGGTTGCATTCCTAGAAAGTCCACTGAAGAATTGGGTTGACTTTACAGCAACTGTCGCATAATATTTGCCATAAAACTTTTCTGCATCTCCATTTCTTGTATATCCTTTATAGATTGCTTTTAATCTATTAAATTAATAGCAGAGAATTCATTGCTGTCCTCTTGTAGCAGATGGTATGAGTAATTGCTGAGCTCCTTCCTTAAATTTGCTGCTAAAACTCTCCTTTCCTTAACATTGCGGACAGCACGGTCAATTATTTCTACAAGAACACTCGGGCTCAACTGTTGCACCTGCTCCAATCCTTCCTGTTGATTGTTGTGTTTTGCAGCCCCGTGTCTGTCATAACCTCCTCTTGTTTTGTATTTCTTTCCGCAGTCATGACAAACAATTTCTTGACGCTGAGCCTGCAAAGATATTACAAACATCACCATTGTAAAATAGATAAACTACTTAAGAGTTTAAAAATAAAAATTCGGTGGCCACTTTTTTCGATCAAGAGAGTATCGTGAAGTTGGGAAGCTCTATCGATTACAAGGTTTACCACTTAAAATAACTTCGACAAATCACTACATTCCGGAGATTTGAGTGCTTTAGAAGCTTTTTATAAGTCTTCCTTGTTTCGCAGGAGCCCTAAAGAAGATTGTCTTTGAAGAAACTGCAATATATAAGCATGGTTTATACGCGAGCGTTTGTTGAATTTTGTTTGTACACGCGTCGAGTAGCTCATCTGTGGCAAATTTAAGCTCAGTAGTGCAAAATTACAACTAGAAATTGCAACGTTTTCACTTACATTTGTAACTGTGACGGAAAATTGGTCCCCTACTTCGTCATCGTCTTCCAAAATACCCAAGATTGCCTCAAAATCTTCTCACCACACAAACAGATCGTCTACACCGTCCGCCATCTTGAATGAACTTGTGCACGGTCAGAGTCATGTGACGGGTCTGTTCAACATCGCCGACTGTGCTATTGTTTAACCCTTTGATGTTTACGAGGTTTCATTACCAGTTTCCTCTACTAACTATGCTTTTAGAAATGCCCTCTGAACCTGCCCCAAGTAAGCTTGTAGTATTTTACCACTTAAGCGAACGAGGTGCTTTGATGTTATGTTTTCCGGATGGAACGCAACAGAAGAAGAAATTGATCTTTTCATATCAGAAATGGGCTTGCATAAGCTTTTCCACCCTATTAGTTACGCTGTAATTTTAAAATTAGAAGTAGATTGTTGAAAACTAAAACTGTGCGCAGTTTCAAGGTGGAGTGATAATTACTGGGAAAAGTATTTCTTGATCACATGAATGTATTTTAAGGCTACTGAAACTTTTATTAAGAGGCATGTCCCATGTTGCTTCACTGTGTCGAGTTTGATAATTTTTCAGTGTTTCTTATCAATTTTTTTTATTTTGCAGTGATCCGGTGATCAAGAGCATTCCTTTGCTCTTGGTTTTCATAGACATGTTGATTGCAAAATAAGTCAGCTAGAAAATGCAGTTAAGTTCCACTAGCAGTGAGACTGATGGGATTATGTGGTACTTTACGTGAACATTATGGTTGTCTCTGGTAAGCCTGTGTATCAACTTGCTTTTTGCAGATTAGTTTTATGTGAAATATTGTAGTTGATGTAATTTTGGCAGAATCGCCCCATTGTGATTTGGGTAAAGAGTTGTTATAACCCTATGGCTCATTATAACATAACTATACATACATATAGTATGCATCACCTGACAAGAGCTATTGACAAAATGAATTACCCATTGGGAATAGGTTCATGCTGTTATTAAAGATGAGATTCTCTGGTCTCAACTTTCCACTGATAAATAATTTAAATTATTAAAAACTGGATCACTGGATAATGCAATTCAAGACTTTTATTTGGCTTAACCATTATGGTATATGAGCCAATATACCATAATCTACTATCTGTAAGTTGTAACATCCAGTTTTTTCTTACAAAATAAAGTTGAGAAGATTTGTCTAATATCTTGGGGGCGGTTTTTTTAATAAAACAATTATTCCACTCGCGCTTGTTGGATATGAGATAATTAGAGCCAACTCGGCGCTATGTGCCTCGTTGGCTATCTGTCATCTCGTATCCAACGCGCACTCGTGGAATAAATGTTAAAGACATTGTAAAGCTAACATACAATTAAAAGGAGGGGTTTCAGAGAAATTAAATTTTGCTTAGCAATAAAGATGACATTGTGGAACAATTTCCCTAAAACTGCTGGTGAAGAACTAGAAGTTTTGCAATTTTGCTTCAAGGAACTGGTAGTAATAAATTAAAAAAACAATGCGATCAAACTTTGTTGAAAATCCTGTTCTCAAGAGGATAAAATGCACAAACTGATTTGTAATTAACTGAACTTCATGATTTACTACTGCCTGTAATTAAAGCTTGGATGATTTATTTGAAAGTTTTTGCAACTTTCAAGCATTCTTAGTCCTTGGTGTGGATTTTGATTAGGACTCGGTGGAAGAGTTTTGATGAAATGAAAATAATGTATTGGAAGTAAAAAACAGTTATCTTACTACAATATATGTGACTTGGCTTTTTTGAAATTTTTGTACACTAGTTTCTCACTGGCTACTTTGGCAAGGATTTACCTATGATCAACCCGATGATGTACGTGCATAAGTAATTAAAGAATGTTGTGTTATTCTGTTTGATTGCCTCTTAATGACTTGGTAGTTTAGTTTCCCAGATAATTTCTTTAAATGCAAAATTTAGGGATGTTTGATATAATTGGGTATTCAAGAAACATCAATAAAACTGGCTTGTACAAATTGTAGTTTATGCCCATTGCAGGAGGTTTTCATGGTGGGAGGTGATCCATTGAGGAGATGAACCGAGCAAGTGCTGGAGGCAGCTGTATTTCTTTCTTTGTTTTTTTCCATCTGGAGGCAAATTAAGAAAACTCATCTTAAGTGGAATCTTGGTTTAGCTGAAACCCAGTAGAGTTCAGCTTTACCTGTGCATCCAGATCTCTTGTGAACATGATGTTACCCAAGTCGCTTGTGAGTATAAGCTTCTGGAGGCACTTCTCAGCTGAAGTGGCTGTAGGATTGCTTCCACTGTAGGGTTTTTGACTTCCTCAGGTAAGTCATTCTTCCATTTTGCCAAGTTGTATTGAAATAATTGTCAGTCATCCATCACTTGTGTTTTCTCACCTCAGCTTTCAAAATATTGCTCACCCACAACCACTTGTAGAAGTAGTTGAGACAGATAATCACATCAAGAGATAATTGTTCACCATGTGATCCAACATAATGTGTCCCCTTCTCCACTTGCCCCTTGGCAATGTTACAAAACTTTGATGAACAACAGTGAATTAGGGAAGGGGGACAACTTTTGGCTTTTGCACTAAATCTCTTTTTGGCCATCTGATGAAGTTGGTAAATGCATGTTTGCTCAAGTTGTCTCAACACTTTGCAACTGGTTGCAAAAGTTTTACTTTGGCACTGCCTTAATCCTTGAATCTTGGCTGGCCCCTTTGTGCAAGATCAAATACAGACTAGGCTTCAACATTACCTCTTTAGTGAGTTTCCAGAGTCCTCAGTTGAACACGTAACTCATAGCACCTGTCATAGGTCACTGGTAAGTGTTATGGCTCTCGAAGCCCTTCGACTAGTAGATCACTTCGTCTGGTAAATAAAGTCAAAGAACAATTTTTTGAGGAGGTAACTGAGTTTAGTATCGACCGTTAGTTGGTTGTAGTTTTGGAAACAAATAGCGTGGCTATGCTTCACAACATTCCGCAATGTTGAAATATGGCTGCCATAATGAATTTGTTAATTCTAGCCAAGGTGTCTTGCAGATGTTGTGAAGCGAAAGGCGAAAGACCCCTAAGCAGGTAGGGCCCTACTGGTCCAAAATACATTGCCTTTGGCGTTGTATTCTAGGATTACATGTGAAAGTTGTACAGTTATGGTTGTACAAAATTCTGTGGAGAGCCCTGGGTACTCAAAAAAGATTTTTAGAAAAATATACCAAGAGATGTTAAAAAAAGAGAAGGAAATATTACAAATACAATGCAGCTCAAAGATGAGGGACATCTCAGTGTAGTTTTGTATGCTAATCTAACGTGTCTGCATTAGTAAATGGACTAGTTTTAAAATGTGTCAAAGAACTGAAACCAACACTAAGCAAACAGTGCGATTCAATTTGCGCCAAACTATTTGTTTAGAACAATTCGTGCTATGATTATTTTATTCTTTTATTCTCCTCCATTGTAAATTGTTTACACTTTTTCACATATTTTAGTGCTCACCACATTTTATCATCATCAACTTGCTTCAACATATTTATGCTGATTTGGAAAACTTACTCACTTGAAAAAGACCTCAGAGAGGTCAAAATGTCGTGACTTCGTAGCGCTAGCTTTTATTTCAAGGTTATTGTGTTTATTTTTATCAATTTCTTATACTTATTGTCAAGCACCATGAGTGTTTTTTTGATATGTGGGCTATGTAAATACTGGTTATTATTATTATTATTATTATTATTATTATTATTTGTGTCTGCTTTGGTGTTTATCTTGGGGGTACAACAATAAGCGCTTACCACTTACAAACTATACAATGGCTGCAAGAAAAACTGGAACAGCTCAATAACTGTTTTCTCAATTTATTGCTGGAATCCTGTGGAGTGTGCAAGGATTTATTTTTAGGAAAAATTTAATGACTTAATAAGAAGTACAACATTTCAAAACTGAGCTAGAAGATCGATGGGGAATTGCTGTTCAAGCAAAATACATATAATGGCACATACAAAGTACATGTAATCAAAACACGAGAGGTTGTGCTTATAAGATGTTCTGAATCAAACCCCAGAAAATTGAAAAAAAAGTGTTTAAGAGGCAGCTTGTTGAACCTAGCTGTTATGATGACAAAGTAAGCACAAAGAATGAGTTTACTAAGAACAATGATTTCTGTAATGTAACTCCCTTACAAGAGATATTTCACCATCTGCAATGCCATTCTTAAGCCATGTCTCAGAAAAAGCAACAATATATAAAATTAATCTGAACACTATAATATAATAATTTAATGAGGGTTAACACTTGATAGCCAAAGGCTAGTATACCTGTGGTCCTTGGAAAATAAAACTACAAACTATGTATATGAAGTATACTCTGCGCTATTACTCACAGAAGATCAACCTTAATTGTACGGTTTGCACACTCTAGTTTTACATGTGCTATTGTGCAATCGAGAGACACCAGAACTCCGCTTACATAAAGTATAGCTTAAACACGTAGCGAAATCTAAACTGCTACGTCATCCCCCTTGT
>NC_142530.1:13635000-13685000 GCF_964205215.1 Stylophora pistillata
CTCAAACAAAGTCGTAAAACTAAAGAAATAAAGGAAAACAATACAAACAGAAAAGATTAATTAGGGTGACGATCGATGTCGTAAATAAAATCGAATTTAAAGCAAATACAAATCACAAAAAGGCAGCAAAAATTGAAAACAGATGAAATCTAACCTTGTCCAGCTTTGAAATACAATAAATTCTGGAAAAAATACGCTAAACGAGCGCCCAAAACGATCTAAAATATCCAACTGTGAATCGCTAGTCGACCACACTACCGCTTAACTAACATGGTCACGTGACCAGAAAGGGCGCCAAAAACCAAAGGCGGGGGCCTGGACAGGCAACAAAAAACTGGCTACAGTTACAGCGGCATTACCGAGAGTTGGCTTGATGTGGACTCGATCTCTGGAATATTGTGCTCCAGTTGCGTCGTCCTCCACGGTGTATGATCGTTGACCGTCCACAGTGACGACTGTCCCACTTGACCATCGGGCCTTCTTTTCCTGAGGTTTCTTCATAAACATGACTGTTTGATGTTGCTCCAGCCTTGATGGTTCACCTCTGTTTTCGCTTTCGTTCGTTCTTTCAGCGTGCTTCACACTTCTATGGCCTGCGTTGATGCTGTTGGTGCTGTCGAACAGGCTGAGTGGTATTGAGGGTAGGTCTGATTTGACCTTCCTGTGAAACATCAGCTCATAGGGTGAGGGAGTATTTCCATCTAGCGGTGTGTCACGGATGTTCACAAGTATGTCTTCCATGGTCGTTTCCTCTTCTTTGGACTTCTCAAGTAACCTCTTGAGTCTCCCAATGGCATTTTCACAGCGGCCGTTTTTCCACTGAGAGTGAGGGGTCCCTGGCTTGTGAATGATGTTGAATTTCAAGCAGAGTTCCTGGAAGTCGCTAGAAGTGTATTGTGAGCCTCGATCACTCACTACCTCCATAGGGTAACCAAACTGGTTGCAGACACTCTGAAAATGTTGGATAACTGTATCTGCTTCTTGGTTCTTCAGTTGCTTTACCCATGGGTATCCGGTGTGGTAGTCGATGATGCAACTGTACCATCGACCAGCATGCTGGAAAATGTCACAACCCAGTATCTGCATGGCATTGGTTGTGATCACAGGGATGACCGCTGCTTGTTTCTGTCTAGGTTGGTGCTCCAGGCAGGATGGGCAGGTGAGGATTAGCCTCCTGATCTGTTCAGTCATGCCAGGCCAGAACCATTTGTCCCTGGCTCTTTGGATGGATTTGTCTATCCCCTGGTGCACTCGGTGTAACTTCTGGAGTAAACACTCTCTCATCTTCTGTGGCACCACGATCCTTTGGCTCTTCACAATAATTCCATCAATGATTGCAATGTCATGTCTGTAATCCCAGTAGGCTACTGCCAGCTCAGACACTTGATTGCGGTGTTCTGGCCATCCCTGCTGGCAGAGACTCTCTAGCTCCTGGAAGACTGGGTCTTTCTTTTGAGCCGATCGGATCTTCTGAATGTCTGATTCGTTTGCTGCAGTGACCTCAAATATCCCAATTTGGCTGGTCTCTGGGAATACTGGTCCTTGATTGGGCGCTGGTGGTGGCACACACCTTGAGAGGCAGTCAGAGATGTGCATTTCGACACCCTTCTTGTATTCGATTGTGAAGTCAAGGCCTTGGCATCGCAGCAAAAGTCGTTGCAGCCGGGTAGTTACATCCCTTATGTCTTTCTTGATGATCTGTTGGAGTGGACTGTGGTCACTGACTATCTTGAATCTTCGTCCATATACGTACTGTCGGTAGTGATTGACTGCCCAGGCAACAGCAAGCATCTCGCGTTCCAGGTTGCAGTATCTGGTTTCTGCGTCGATCAAGCTTCTAGACGAGAAATTGACTGGCTTGCCATCCTGGAGTAGACATGCACCCAGTCTAACTAGCAGAAACTAACTAGCGCGATCGATTGACGTCTTCACTTGCTTTCATGCACTTAACTGACGAAATTGTTTCTTGTTCGTCTCCACTGGGCTGGATTACCGTTTGGGACAAGCGGACCAGTAATCCAGACTCGCTGTTCTGTGCTGGGATGGCTTCGGTGAAAAGAATTCAGATTATGGCACTTTCCAAAATCCAAGATGGCGGCCAGTGTGGTTTACTGTTTCGATCCCCGTGTCCCTTCGAATTTTCGTCCTGGAGTATCTTCGAAGGCTCCAAACTGTTTCTTCTTTCTTTCTTGATCTTCGAGTGAGTCACGTCGGGGTCACCATGAAGTATACTCTGCGCTATTACTCACAGAAGATCAACCTTTATTGTACGGTTTGCACACTCTAGTTTTACATGTGCTATTGTGCAATCGAGAGACACCAGAACTCCGCTTACATAAAGTATAGCTTAAACACGCAGCGAAATCTAAACTGCTACGTCAGTATACAAATGTAATATAATAAAAGTTAAAAACCTAAATTTATGAGAGATGTGAATAGTTGAATTACAATTTATATTAATATAAAAAATCTGAAAAATTTAGACATAAATAGATATAAAATTTAAATCCTGAAATGGTCTAAATGTTGCCGTGCTGTGAAGTTCAATTCAAATAAGTGAGATTTTTAGGACTGAATGGGGTCTGATTTTCTGATATTTAAGGCACATTATTCTAAAGACTTGTTGCTGATACAGCAAAAGAATGGTCTCCTTCAGTCTTGCACTTATAATAAGGACAGAAAGAATTATAGCTCGGAAACTGCATGCTTCTGTCATGTTGTGTATTGTTAATTGTTAAGTGTTCATTGAGATAGTTCGGAAGAGAGCCATTTATGCTCTTATAAAAAATAGCACATTTGTTAATTTTACTCTGTTCATAAAAAGGTATCCATCCCAGCTTGTCACAGAGGGTCCTAGGTGGTCAGCATATAAAATGATTCTAGCTGCATGCTTTTGTAATTTCAAGACTCTGTAAAGTGATTCTTTGTCATATTATGATGACCAAATGACGTCAGCATAGCTCATTACTGGGGAAATAATGGCATCATAGAACAACAATTGCTGTTTAAGTGACCGGAAGGCTCTGATTTTACTCAAAACACCTCTGTGCAAGGCAAGCTTGTTGCAAAGATTTTCAACATGACAATCAAATGAGAGTGAACTATTGATTGTTAAACCTAAAAGTGTTGCACTTTTTACATTTACAAGCCCATTGTCCTCAACTGTGACAACAAGTTCATGATTGATCTTAGAGGCCTGGTGCTTTCCAGTGATGATTAAGACTTTGGACTTTAACTAGTTGATTGGGAGGTTATTTGAATTGGCCCAGTGTATAATGAATTGTGCATGTGGCGCTCAATGACTTTTGACAAAACTGGTAACACTGAAATGGGATGATAGTAACATGGATTGCATTCAGGGCCATTCTTATGCAGAGGTGTCACCTTTGCAGTTTTCCAGCATAGGGAGAAATTGCCGGTAGAAAAAGACAGGTTGATCAGGTTTGCAATGCTTGGTGTAACAGCACATGATCATAAAATACCATACCACCTTCCTATGTGTAAATCGGAGAGAAGGGCATGGTTGTGAGTGCGAACATGGCTCCAAAAAGACATGAAAAGCAGAAAACATTTGATAACATTCTTCTGTACAAGTGGTAGTTGGGTGAGGCTTTGTCCAGTTGTCTAGCAAGGTCTGGAATAACCAGTTGACTGCGGAGATTTAGGATGCAATCTAAATGGAAATTAGTTATACACTTTGTAAAGTGTTGTGTTGTTTTAACTCAACCATTTGTTTAGGACCACAGAAATAAATACAGCAAAATGGTGGGAAAGATACTACATGTGACAATTTACGTTATGTAAACAACGCGTGACCTAGAAATTGTCCCATTATGTAATTGCATAATCAGATACTGTCACATCCCCTCTCTTTAACAAAACAACCTATAACGATTATGTATGAATGATATTAATAACTGATGATCGTGTCCATGTCTATTGCCAATGTTCATGTCATAATGTTGAAAATGTTCAGGTATCTAAACATCTAGTCTGTTAGGGGGTTTTGAGGTATGTCCAGATCTTGTCGTATAGGTTTGGCCGTCCTGAGGTGGGGTAGTTGGGCTGTCTTGCGATGCTGCTTTCTCAGGAACAGGTGATGGTGGGTCTTTGATACTGTTGTCCTTTACCTTGGGTCTGGGCTTCAGCTGTGATCAGGTGCGACGGTAGATGCCTTCGATTCGATCGTTCTTAACAATGTAGGATCGTGGTTCTTTCGCAGGCCTGACGACTGTTCCTTGTTCCCATCTCTTGGTGTGGTGGTCATAGATGTTGATGGGCTGAGCTGGTCGGAATAGTTGTAATGTCGGTCCAGCAGCTTTGTTGCAGTAGAATGCTTGTAAATTTTGTCGCTGATACAGCTCTTCCCTTAGTCTTGCTGGTGCTGTTGCTGACACTTACACGCTTGGGCATTGGTAGAGTTGTCCCTAGCTTGCGGTTGTTTAGTAGTTCAGCTGGTGATTTTAGGTTGCTGCTGATAGGTGTTGTACGGTATGATAACAATCCAAGATTAGGATCTTCTCCTTTGTTGTCACATTTCTTGAGGATATTCTCTACTGTCTGAACCATGTGTTCCGCAAAGCCGTTGGACTAAGGGTACATTGGTGAACTGGTGACATGTTCTACTCCATAGGTTTCAATGAAGTCACAGAATTCCTGTGATGCGTACTGAGGGCCATTGTCTGTAGTAAGGTGTTCTGGTATCCCATGCTCAGCGAAAATGCTTTTCAGGTGGTTGATGATGGCACGGGACGTAGTGTTGGTAAGCTTCCTGACAATTGGAAACTTGCTGTACTTGTTGGATATCAGGAGGTACTGGTTTGCTCTGAATTCAAATGAGTTGGAGCTGAGCATCTGCCATGGGTAGCAGGGTGGTTCAGGCTGTAGAATTGGTTGTTTCTGTTGCTTCCTTTGGTATGCTTTGCAGGTTGCACAGTCCTGGACTAAGTTGGTGAAATCTCTGGTGATGCCTGGCCAAAATACTGCTGATCTGGCTCGCAAAAGACACTTCCTGTCTGAGATGTCCTTGGTGGATGGTGTTGAGAGTATCATGCCTGAGTGTGGTAGGCATAAGTACCCGCTCTTGCTTCAGGATGAAGCCGTCCTCAATGGTGAGTTCCTTGCGGAAGTGCTTGAGGGCATATCTCTCTGGTTGTGGGCCATCCTTCATGTATTACGTTGCGGAGTTTGCTTAACGTTGGGTCGCTGGCTATTTTGTTGCGAATCTATTGAGGCTTTATCGGTGATGCTGGAAGGTTCTTTGTGATCTGGTGGATGTGCAGCTGTGGGAACTCGTCGTTGGGTGGGGCTGGTTGTGGTGATACCCTTGAGAGGGTGTCAGCAATAGATACTTCAGCTCCTTTGACATATTTTATGGTAACGTCATACTTCAGTGGTCGTAGTACAAACCTCTGTAATGTTGTAGGGTAGTTGCTGAGTTTTTTCTTGAAGATTGCCTCAAGTGGCTTGTAGTCTGTGTGAATTGTGCAGGATTTGCCATAGATGAAGTAATGGAACCTTTCAAGTCCCCAAACAACGCTGAGTGCTTCGCGTTCAATGTTGCTGTATTGCTGTTCAGTTTCAGTGAGGGCTTTAGAAGCATAGCATACAGGCTTTCCATCTTGTAGTAACACAGCACCTAATCTCTTCAGTGAAGCGTCAGTTTCGATGACGGTTTATGCGTTTGGGTCGAAGTATCTAAGTACGTCGACTGATGAGACTTCTTTCTTAACTTCGGTGAAGGCTTGGTCGTGCTCAGGTCCCCAGCAGTAGACCATGTCTTTCTTTGTCAGATCTCTCAGAGGTGCTGATAGGGTGGCTAGGTGTCCAGAGTATCTTGTCAGATAATTGGTTAGACCAAGGAAGCTCTGTAAGCTTTTGATGTCCTTGGAGTGCTTCATGTTGAGGATCACAGACACCTTGTTGTTGTCAGGCTTGATGCCTTGTGGCAACCAGGTGTGGCCAAAGAAGCTAACTTCTCGCACTTTAGTTGTAATTTCTCTTTGTTGGACTTAATACCTTTTAAAGGCTGATAGTTTCGAAAGAAACTGTTTGGGGCTGTGTCGGTGGGAGTAATGAAATAATTTGGATATATCAACAAAGTTGAAATGGTAAATTGGCCACCGTAATGACTATAAAAGCTGACATTTCGAGTGTTAGCCCTTCGTCATCACTCCGATGAAGGGCTAACACTCAAAACGTCAGCTTTTGTAATCGTTACGGTGGCCAATTTACCATTTCAACTTTGTTGATATATCCAAATTAATTCCTTTTACTCATGCTCGCTCCATTGACTTCCTGATGTCCAGTTGTCATCAGTTGATGTCCAGTTGTCATCAGCAATACCTGTGACTCCTTTAATCTTTAATCGAGATACTCCTAAAATAGTAATAACTATACTCGGAGGGCTAATTACAAAGAATAAAATTTAAATAACTTATATACAATTGAAGGTTTAAAAATATAATAAAAACAAAACTTGGATAAAACAAAATAATATAAATAGCGTAAAGATAAAATTAGTACGGGCTAAACCGACCTAATAAATGAAAGAGCATTTTGATCTAAATATATCTAAATTAACAATGTTAGAAGAGCTTAGAGAAATTTTGTTCCACAAAACTACTGTCCTTAGATAAAAAGAATATTTATAGATATCGTTATTAACTTTCAACTGTTTGAAAGGATGACAGTTTGGAGCTCTCGATGGTCTTTCATTTGGTGTGACATCAGATGGGAGTGATAGGCCAACGTGGCCCATATAGATTTTATAGAACATAGTGCCTTGTGAAAGAAGTCTTCGGTGATGGAGTGAATCTCAGCGAAGACTTTGTACCATAGGTGTAACATGGCTATAACGCGAGTAGTCGTTAAAGACAAATCGAGCGGCTCTTTGTTGGACAGATTCAATTTTACTTATGTTCTGCTGCCTATATGGGTTCCATACAGAGGACGCATATTCGAGTTTAGGCCTTACAAGAGTACGGTATGCTGTGTCTTTAACTTTATGGCTACATCCACCCAGCACTCGATGCAAAAGACCCAGAGTTGAGTTAGCATTTTTGCAAATATTATCTACATGATTATTCCAGCTTAAATTGCTTGATATCGTGACACCATGGTACCTTGTAGAGTTAACTTTGGAGATATGCAGACCATTTAAAGTGTATTGAAACAGGGTTGGGAACTTTTTACATGTTATTCCAAGATGATAACACTTTTTAACGTTAAAGTTAAGTTGCCAACTTTTCAACCATGAAGATCACAGGTCCAGGTCGTTCTGTAAAGACAAGCAGTCCTGCAAACTTTGAATTTTGCTGTATAAAATACAGTCATCAGCAAAAAGACCCAAATTAGCATTTATACAGTTCGTAATATCATTTATATACAGTAGAAACAACACTGGCCCCAAAATTGAACCCTGTGGGATCCCAGACAAAACAGACTTGGGAGAAGATTGAGTGGCAATTATGGAGACAAATTGAGAACGGTTGGACAGGAAGGCCTTTATCCATAACAGCAAATTTCCTCTAATACCTTAATAGTCCAATTTCAGCAGTAACCTTTGATGGGGTACTGAGTCAAAAGCTTTCAAGAAGTCAAGCAGGGTAGCACCCGTCTGGCAGCATACATTAATAGATTTGGCCCAGTCGTGTATGGTTGTTATTAATTGGGTTTCGCAGGAAAAATGCTGTCTAAAGCCATGTTGCACATTGATAATGATGTTATTTTTAGACAGGTGTTTGGCCATAAGACTGAGTACAACATGCTCCATTACTTTACAGCATCTAGAGGTTAAAGAGATTGGCCGGTAATTTGAGGGAAGAGATTTATTGTCTTTCTTATAAACAGCAGTGATAAGGGCCTTGGACCAATCTGAAGGGACCGTGTTGAGATTAAGTGATTGCTGAAAAATAAAAGCAAGACATACAGAAGCAGATTGAGATATCTCTTTCAATACACTGCAGGCAATTCGTCAGGACCGCATGCCTTGTTAGGGTTAAGGTGGGATAGTTGTTTAGCAACTTCTTCAGGTGACATTTGTAAGTCAGCAATCGAAGAGTAAGGAGATATAGGAATTTTAGGTAAAGGTAATTGTTCATTAGTGAAAACAGAAAAAAAAGTAGAAATTCAAGATTTCAGCTTTATCTTTGCCTGTAACAAACACGCCTTGTTCAGTCTTAAGGGGTGTAAGTCCTTCTTGAGAGGTGCAAGTCATTCAAGGGATGAGTTGAGTTCCCTTTGGAAAATGTCTTGTGAGACATGTAGTCCAAATGGCATCTGAGTGAACCTGCATTGTCCGAATGGCGTGTTAAATGTGGTGAGCAAGGAGCTTTCTTTGTTGAGCGGTATGTGCCAGCACCCTTTTGTCGCATCAATGACACTGCAATATTTTGCATTGTGTAGCTCAGTAATCATGTCATCGACTGTTCTCATGTGGTAGTGCTCTCGCTTTATACATTTTTTAAGGTCTCGTGGGTCAAGACACACACTCAGCTTGGTTATCTCTCTGTTGTCGTTGACGGTTTCGCTAAGTACTACGCTGTTAGCCCAGTCAGCGGGTTCGTTAACTGGTACGATGACTGTGAGTTCCTCCATGTTGTCGAGTTCAGCTTTGAACATTTCACGCAAGTGCACAGGAACTGCTCTAGGTGGGTGCTCCAGGGTCTAAAGTGATGTGGTATGGCATCATTTTGAAGGTACTTATGCCTTCAAAACAGTCCTTAAATTCTTGTAAAAGTTCATCCTTCGTAAGAGGACGTTTGTCATGAGGTTTAGTAAGCTACTATGTGCTTGAATGCTACAATTAATTGTAACAAGTCGTAGTTCCTCACATGTCTTTAATCCTAGCATGGCCGGTCCTTGTACATCGGTTACTGTGAAGGGTACTTCCTTTATCTTGCCTTTGTAGTGGATAAACAGCTGGCAGGTACCCATGCATTCAATCCTTTGGCCACCATAAGCTGTGAGAATCTGGGGTGGTCCAAGTGCTTTATCACTGGGAGAGGCGATAATCTTGTCAAACTTTGTTTTAGATATCACATTAGTTTCAGGGCCTCTATCTATTTTGCATACTATTGGGGTAGTTTTCTTGTGGTAGGGTTTGGCGGTGACTTTGACTGTGATTTCAACTTGCTGCGGTTGTCATTGTTGTTTACGTTGTCAATTTCAAGTGATCCTAGAAAAGTATCATCATTCTTAGAGTCGGAGCTGTTTTCTTGTTTGCTAGCTGTATGGTTCTGTATTCCGTGTACTTGATTTCTTTTCTGGCAAACCTTACTGAAATGACCGTGTTTGTGGCAATAGTGGCACTCAGCACCACTGCCAGGGCACTTTTTGTCGCTTGTGTGTGGCTCGCTGCCGCATCGATTGCAAAGTTTGTCGTGTCTTTGTTTATGGTTGGTTTTGTTGTCTCTTTGACTTCTCTGCCTAGTCTTAGCATTCCCTCTGGGTCGGTGTAGTGAGTTGACCTGCATGTCTGTTTAGTTTGACATTGCTTGTAGTTGTAGCTTCTTAAGTTTGTCAGTACGAGCGATTTCTCTGGCTTTCTTGAGCGTGAGATCGAAACTATCAGCCTTTATTCATCAAATAATAACTCGCATTTCTGTCAAAAGCGGTGTAGTCGTTGTGGCAAGTCAGGTCCGGGAGTCCAGTCTATTTTCGGTGTTTTGAAACCAAGTAGGTAGCTCATTTCTTGTCCTTAGATGCTAGCCTTGAGTTTATCTTTGATTCAAGTGGGGTTTTCTTGAGTCCTGCTCCTGACAACCATGTAAAGTGTTGTGTTGTTTTAACTCAACCATTTATTTAGGACCACAGTAATACATACAGCAAAATGGTGGAAAAGATATGGAAAATCAGATACTTTTACACACTTCACCATCTCCTCTGGCAAGGTTTCCAGAGAAAGTATTTTAGAAAATCTCTTGATGAAATTTGTGTTGTCCAGAATGTATCGGCTGAAGGACTGCAAACAATAGCAACAATAGCTCGCAAAAATTTGCAATGTAAGACATTATGTCCTGTCTGCCAGCTTTGTTTTCAAATTATTACTGAATTCATTTAAAACCAAACTAATAATAAAGCAGATCACTTATTTATTATGTGACCCTCCGTGGGAAAACGGACACTAACGCTTTTCCGTTAAATGGTCTAGAAAAACAGTTTTAAATGGATAGTAAACTGCTAACTCAAGTGTTTAAATGGTTTCTATGACAGCTTAAACGGATGGCAAAAAATTCAAACGGTTGACCAAAGTCCCTAAACGGATAGCTTAGGCCTTCAACGGGGTTGACCAAAAATAAAAATGGATAGCACAAAATGTTGAACAGTTAACCAAAGTCCAAAAGCGGATAGCTCACACTGTTTAACGGTTGGCCAAAAATAAAAACGGTTAGCCTGAAATGTTATATGGTTGACCAAAGTCCAAGAACGGATAGCTTAAACTGAGAAGTGGTTGACCAAAATTGACAAACGGAGAGCTAAAAATTAATGTTAAACGGTTGTGGTTAAGCCAGCAAGATTTTCTGCCTAAAAACTTTCCCAGTGACAATGAATAATTATCTTAAAGCGAAAACATTGAGCATGAAAATTTGAAAAATAATAACCGCCTCCCGGTTAGCTCAATGGATAGAGTCTGGACAGTTGTGTGGGAGGTCAAGGGTTCGAGCCGCGGCCGGACCAACACTCAAGGTCTTAAAGTAGTTGAGAAGAATTTGCTACCTTTCTATAACATCTAGAAATGGTTTAAATTTGAGGTCCTAAGTTTGTCTGGCAAGTTGTTCCATAAATAGGGTAATCTATTGAAGAAAGTGCCTTTGAATAATTAGGTTCTGACTTTGTTAATCCTTTAATTTATTACTAGAATATGACCGTAATCTATGGTCTGAGCGAAATTCAAAATAACTTTTGACTGAGTAGTTAGTGACCACACTTCAGTTCATAAAAGTTTGTTTACATAATTTGATGTGCCAGTGTTCGATTTAGTCACAAATGAACCTACGGCAGCTGGTGCTCTTATTTGATCTTTAATAAAGGCATTCAAAGGTGAAACAATAACAACTGGACGAAATGACAAGGCATGTACAGGTGGTTGACTGTTTAACTTCTCGAAGAAGGGTGAAGAAAGAAGATGAAAAATGAAAGATTTACCGAATCCCATCGGTAAAACGGCCACAACTTTTCTGCCCGAATATATCGCTTTGAAACACTGGACTTGTTTGGGTTCAAAATTAAGGTTACAATACCAACTCCGAGATATAGCGACTTGAAGGCTGCTATAAAACATGGCGACCTGAACAACGATAGTGTCGATTTGAAGATGACAAAGGATGAGGCAAAAATCGAGCAAACAAGGAATTTTTTTGCTCTATAAACATGCGACCATCCTAAACCAGGGTCTCTCCTTGCTTGCTCCAGTGGGAAGATGAGGGACCCTGAGAACGAGGTTGGTTAAATGCAACAATTGGCCAGTTGGTATTGATTGAAATGGTTAAAACTGCAAAGAAATGGTAAGCAAAAACCTTTTGCAGTATAAATTTAGCTATATACCCCCAAAACTAAATACTGATAGGAAAAATACAATGAAAATAATGATAAGAACTAAGTCATAATACAAAACTTATATTTGCTACGATACTGACGAGTTACTGCTTGACGGCAAAAAAGCTGCATGGCGTGCGGTATGATGAAATGCAATAGAACTTACTGGGCAAAACTGAACAAACTATGATGAACAATAAAATTATGGCCTAAAGACATGCTATGTTACTTAAGGCCTGGCTAAACTGGGAAACTTTGTTGTGGAAACATTGTTGCGGAGGCAAATGTTTCCTAGTTTAGCTACATGGGAAACACATGTTGTGGAAACAAATTTTGCTGCTCAGAAACAAAAATTGTTTTTGCCTACAGACAAAAACATTTTTGTTTCCCGGACACAAATTTTGTGTCCAAAACAATTGTTTCCCAGTTCAGCCACAATGATAACAATGTTGATTTATTTCCAGTGCTGCACATTGAAGAATGTTTCATAGCAACGGCAAGCAGACAACAATTAAAATGGCTGACTGCGAAGAAATTCAAGCAGGTCACGCTCAAAGAAAGGGAAGGGGAAGGGAAAAGAATTGGAAAGATGAAGAAATTGAAATGCTAATTATGCTGTATGAGGAAAGGCCTTGTCTCTCGGACGTGGGTCATAAGGACTACATGAGCAGGGACAGTAAGGAGGTGGCATATTCGCAAATCAATCTACTGATGACAGAAAACATGATATCAGCTGGGAGGATTACCTGAGCAAGTGGAAAGTTATCAGGTCACAATTTATGAGGGAATAGGCCCTGGAAAGATAAAAGATGCCTGGTCAAAAAACAAGCGATGTGTACCACTTCTCTTGGAAGTGGTACAAGATGCTGAAGTTCCTTATTATTGTGCAGAATGCCACAAAGGGCTTTGATACAAGGAAAATGTGAACATCCTTTGATCCCCAGACCTCCTTAAAGTCAGTTTATTCATACACGCATGCGTAGCTCATTTGTTTTCTGAAACAGTGTTTCCTCGTTTAGCCACTGGGGCAGCAAAACATTTTGTTTCGTGCTAATTTAGCCACCCTGGGAAACATAACAGGAAACAATATTTCCACAACAAAATTTCCTAGTTTAGCCAGGCCCTTATGTTACGAAATGGTACTAAGCATAACACACAAAATTTCTACCACAGTTAGTGCTGTTTGTAAAAGAACAATAAACAAAAGAAAAATAACAAGGTGTTTGCGATCTACACCCAAAATGTTATAGATGTGGACCTTTGAAGCAAAAAAAAAAAATTTGAGCATCCTGCTTTAAAACACTTTTATTTTTAAATTAATAATTTTTTAATTACATGTAGATCACTTGCACATCTATGTTCTGTATTCCATTGAACTGATCACCATGCAGATCACCATGCTTCATTCTTGTCACTGTAGCATACCCTTTCCTGTCTGTTTTTTTTTTTTTTTTTCTGTCAGTGCTTTGTAATGTTTGTGGTGAACTTTGTTGTCAAGTTGCACTTTGGCCTCTTGTTTTTTTCTCTCTTATTCATGACAATTGTTGTTGTGTTGCTTTTTGGAGGGTTTAAAGCAGAGTTGTTTTTCAACTCTTTTAGCTCTTTTCGCTCTTTTAGAGCTGTGACGGTATTGTGTTAGAAATAGTTTTATGGCCTGGACACAGTAACCTCTGCAAGTTGTGTTTTAACATTTTTAAAGTAGCTCTGAAGGGCAGTAGAAGGGTGAACCAGTGGCATCAAGTTTGATATGAAATTAATTTGGTTCTTTGTTTTGTCTGTGGAAGGCGTAATGGAGGCACATTCATCTTATGAACAGATCTTGCAAGAGTTGGCCTGATTTTACATTTGTTAGGGGTGTTAGGATGAATTTGAGACCTTCTTACAGTGAGTCCAGGTTGATTGCTTGATGTCACATTAATTTAGTGTTGACCTGACAAATTGAATCCGAAGGCCATCATGTCACACATGCACTTAGGTGTGATTTTGTGTCTTTGGAACAGGGTGGCCTATTCAGCCACAAGGCTGTTGTCCAGAAGGGCCCGTATATGCCTAATATCATTACAATATTATAATTAATTACAATACACACTTGTAGTCTAAGAACTTGTGGTCTAAGAAAAACTAAAAAGAAGCTACAATATCTATAATCAAATTGTAATACACTTGTAGGCTAATACCTTATATTATAAAAAAAGGTAATAAATACATATGTAGCGCTGGATATCTATTACAAGATAGAAAATATTTAAACATTAGCACACTGTAGAAATCTTTGTAAAATCGTGTTTCATCACTAGTCGCTTCAAAATCTTCAAAGTTGCTGCCTGTTTGTATGTTTCACGGAGCGAGTTCAATAATATGTAAAAGTTCTTTTAGTGTAGCCCCCATCATATGCTGCTTGTTCATGTGCTCAAGGATGCAGTTTGTAAGATACAGAACAGCAATTTGTGTAGAGTGTCGTTTCTTGAAGCCTGACTGATGTTCTGATGGGATACTGTTTTCAGTTCGGAAGGAGACCAGTTGTACTTGAACAGCACATTCCATTATCTTTGAAGTAAGTGGAAGCACAGAGATTGGATGGCAATTGTTGACATCATCTTTTTTCCTGGGCCTCCTCCCATTCTTGAGGGATAACACCTATTAAGATTATTAAATTTATGAGATGTGCAATCAGTTTGGCTATTTCAGGTGCTGCTTCCTTTAGAACCCTAGCAGGGATTCCATTGAAGCTGGTGGCCTTTGATGTTTTTAGCTTGAACAGCTCGTGTTTGACAAATGTTGGGCTCACAAACTTTAGAGTAAAGTCCCAGTCCACTCTTGGTGTAATTACTCTTGGTGTAATTACTCTTGGTGTTGGAGTGTGAGAAAAATGCCTACATAAACTACTAGCAATGGTTGTGAAGAACTTGTAAAAGTTGGTTGTGTCATGTATTCGGTTTTTATTTCATTTGAAAAGCACATGGAATACCTAATGCACACACGTGCGCATGCTTACGAGAACCAACCGCATACACTACAACACCTCCCCTGTAAGCCAGTCTCTTGTCCCCCTAAAGTCCTTAAGAATTTAAAAGTTTCCAAAAGTTCAAGGCAACATGCTATCAGTAGAAATCCAGTCTCAAACTCCCCCCCCCCCCAAAAAAAAAGGGTAGCTCAATGTTCACAGATCCATCCGAACTGGGGGTTGCCGCACTCTGGAAGGGTATCGTTTCACAGGAACATGTTCAATCTGGGTTGGTGAGCTGCTAGCAGACGATTCAGCCACTGGATTGCATTTGGGTGACGGGCAGTCTGTCTCCCTCGAGACAACTTCTGTCTGTTCAGGTAGTTCAGCTACTGGGTGATCAGTGGTCGTGGCTGGGAGTGGAAGAGGCAAGGGGTATGAAACTGGTGGGTGTCTGTCTGTAACAGGAACATTGGAATCTCGGAGTTGATCCGTGTGTCGACGCCAAACTAGGTTAGGCCCAATCTCCACTTCATAAGACAGGGGTCCCAATCGTGCACGTACAATACCGGGTACCCACTTTGACTTTCCAGTGTAATTTCGTGCTATCACCGTCTGACCAATGGCAAAATGCCTTGTTACAGAACCACTCTTGGCAACAGACTGGTCTATCTGACGGTTGTTTACCTGGATGAAGAGATCTGGTTTTAACAAGTCCAGTCGAGTGCGTAATCTTCTTCCCAAAAACAACTGGGACGGTGGCTCTCCGGTGGTTGAGTGGGGGGTGATTCTATAAGTTAGCAAAAATCTCGCCAACTTAATGTTCAAAGATGTCACTTCAGTTTCACTCTTCATGGCATTCTTGAAACTCTGGACAGCACGTTCTGCTAGGCCGTTGGTGGCAGGGTGATAAGGTGCTGAGGTGATGTGTTTGATGCCGTTTCTCTTAAGGAATTGCTGGAACTCTTCTGATGTGAACTGAGGCCCATTATCACTCACTAACTGGGCTGGTATGCCATATATTGCAAACAGCTTCTGAAGGGTTTCAATGGTTTTCGCTGAAGTTGTAGTGTTCATTTTCTCTATCTCTAGCCAACATGAATGTGCATCCACTACCACTAAAAACATGCTGTTAAGGAAGGGACCTGCAAAGTCGATATGAATTCGTTGCCAGGGCAATGAAGGCCATTCCCATGGGTGCACTGGCACTGTACTGGGCTCCCTCTGTACTAGTTGGCAACCTGGGCAGGACTTAGCAGACAGTTCAATTTCTTTATCGATTCCAGGCCACCAGGTGTAGCTTCGGGCCAGGGCCTTCATCTTCACGACTCCCATATGTCCCTGATGAAGTTCCTTGAGAACTTGAGGGCGTAGTTTTGGGGGTATTATTACTCTTATTCCCCACATCAAACAGCCTGATTGTAACGTGATCTCATCTTTGTGAACAAAATAGGGGTTGAGTACAGGGTCATGGTTGTTTGGCCATCCCTTCCTGGTCATTTCATGCACTTGGGCCAAGACAGGATCTCTTTGTGTCTCTCATCTAACGTTGTCCACTGTGACTGGCAAAGGGTCAAACTGCATCAAATTAAATACACCCACTGGGTCAACCACTTCTTCATCTTTGGCTTCCGTTAACAGTGGTAGGTGGGAAAGACCATCTGCATTGCTGTGAACCTTAGTGTTCTTGTATTGAATGGAGTAGTCATAGCCTGCCAGGAACAAGGCATAACGTTGAAGACGTGCTGCAGTGACCACGGGGATGCTCTTCCGCGGATGAAAGATTAAAGTTAATGGCTGATGATCTGTGTATAGAGTGAAAGGACGGCCAAACAGGTACATGTGAAACTTCTTGACACCCCAGATTATCGACAAAGCTTCCTTGTCAATCTGTGCATACTTTTGCTCAGTTTTTGTCAGTGTCCTTGAAGCAAAAGCTATAGGTCGCTCGGTACCATCGTTAATTACGTGAGAAAGCACTGCTCCAATGCCTATGGGGGATGCGTCACAAGCAAGTCTAAGTGGCAGACTGGGATCATAATGTGTGAGAACTTGCTCTGAAGTGATCATTTCTTTCACCTTGTGGAATGCTGCCTCGCATTGCTCTGTCCACTTCCATTGGTGGTCCTTTCCCAAGAGTTGAGTCAAGGGGTGGACAGTTGTCGACAGGTTAGGTAAGAACCTATGGTAGTAGTTGATTAGCCCGAGAAATGATCTTACTTCAGCTACGTCGTTTGGGCGTGGTGCTTCCAAAACCGCTTCTACTTTTGCTGTAGACTTGTGAAGGCCATCCTTGTCAATATCATGTCCACAATAGGTTATCTTCTCCTTGAAAAACTCACATTTGGCTTTGTTAGCTCTCAAACCATGAAACTGTAGCCGTCGAAGGACTTCTTCTAAGTTAGCCAGGTGTTCTTCATCACTCTTTCCAGCGATAATCATGTCATCCAGTATACAGCTTGTGCCAGATGTCCCTTCCAGCACTTGATCAATGGTGCGTTGCCAGATAGCGGGTGCTGAAGTGATGCCGAACACTAGTCTATTGTACTGGAACAACCCCATGTGTGTGTTGATGGTGAGGTATTTTCTGGAATCTTCTTCCATCTCTAGTTGGTGGTATGCCTGGCGAAGATCAATCTTTGAGAATTTCTGTCCACCAGCAAGCTTTGCAAAGATATCTTCGATGCGGGGTAAGGGATATTGTTCAGCCTGTAGTTCTGGGTTTACCGTGCCCTTGTAATCACCACAAAGCCTGACCGATCCATCTTTCTTGGGGACGGGTACAATGGGTGTTGCCCACTCGCTCCACTCAACTTTCGTGAGAATTCCTTCATTCTGAAGTCTTCTTAGCTCTTCTTCAACTTTAGGCCTTAAGGCATAGGGCACAGCACGAGCTTTGCAGAAATGGGCTTGGCTATCTTCTTTAAGGGTTAGCTTTGCTTTAGCTGATTTGAACGTTCCAAGTTTGTCTTCAAAAACATCAGAGTATTTGTCTAGCATGGTTTGCAGCTGCTCCTTAGTAGTTGATAGGGTTTGTGAAGCTTTCAATGACTTAATAGCATACCAATCTAGGTGTACCTTGTGAAGCCAATCCCTTCCCATCAACACAGGGCCCTTGTTCTTAACCACATACAGATCCAACAGCAATGGTTGCTGGTCTTTGTACTCAACATTTACCTTCAGCACTCCAGCTGGGAAAATGTTCTCTCCAGTATAGGTTTTCAACATTAATTTAGTTTCTTGCAAGGGCTTGTCGTGAAATTTCTCCCTGTACAAATTATGTGGAATAATCGACACAGCTGAGCCTGTGTCCAGTTCCATTTTCAGTGGTTTACCTTCCACTTTCAGATCGATCCAGATTACAGTACTGCTCGGTTTGCTTACACTGTGTATCTGTATGCTTCCTAATACATCTTCAAATTCATCACTCTCACTGTACTCAATAGAATGGACTTGAGTGTTAAGCGGTGGTTTCGGTGGTTGTTTTGGCTGACCTTGTTGTTTCGAGCGACAAGCTCTTGAAATATGGCCCACCTTCCCACAATGATAACATGTTTGGTCCTTGAATCTGCAATTGTGCGTTGCGTGTGAGTCTCCCCCACATGGATAGCAAACTTTAGTGGTGGGGTTCGGCGATGGCGCTTGTGTGTGGTTATCTGAGATCTTGTCAACGCGAGGTTCTGATTGAAGCTCACTTTGTAATTCCGCAGCATCGCGAATTGGTGACTTTCACCCATGTGACACCACACTTGACAACGGTTGCTAACCGCCATCTTTGTGCCCCTTCAAAGGTAAACAATGATAGTAGATGGAGAAGAAGTGTGAGATATGGTGCATTGTATAGTCGTTGGTTGCGGTTCTAAAAGCGGAAAACATCAAAGAAAATTTCATTGTTTACCGAAGATTGTTTCAAATCAAGGAGAAGAACACGAAGAGCTAACCAGAAAGCGAAGAACTCGTTGGATTTCTGCAGTTAGTCGAGGCGATACTAAGGAAAAGAGAGTGCTCGAGAGCGAACGCGTTTGTAGTCTACACTTTGTTTCAGGCAAAGCCGCTGCTGTTTGGGACAAATACAATGTTGACTGGGTGCCAACTGTAAACCTAGGCAAGCCGAAAGATTTACAGAGAAGCAAGGAGAAAGATCTACAAAGAGAAGCAGTGGAATGTAGGGCCGAACGAGCAAAAGATCGAAGGAAACGTTCTTTGGAGCGCCAAGAAATGGAAGCGGCTAAGAAAAGAAAGGAGCTAGATAAAAGCGGATCAATTGTTCAGAAAATTGATTTTTGTATTGACGATTCATCTACTGGTAAGTTACTTTGCTCTGAGCCTTCTTGCAGTAAAGATTTTTATGATGGCGAATGTGAGACGGTCGGTGAGACAACCTTACATATGGTCGAAAACTCAACGTCCACAGAGGACTTTGAAATAGTTTGCGAAGGCTCATCAAATACCGACACACAGATTAATGAATTCAACTACATATTTACAAGCTCTGTTTATCGAGCTCCAGACGAAGGATTTTTTGATTCTTCGGATAAAATCCGTTTTTATACTGGATTACCCTCCTATGAAGTACTTATGGTAGTGTTTGAACATGTAGCTCCCCACGTTGCATGAAAACATGGCTCTACAATCTTAAGTAGCTTCCAAGAATTTGTTATGGTTTTAATGAAGCTTCGTTTGGATATGCCATTCCAAGATTTAGCATACCGCTTTGTTGTGTCCCTTTCAAGTGTTTCAAGGATATTTACTTCCTGGATAGTTGCCATGGACTCCAGACTTTCTTGTTTTATTTATTGGCCTAATAGAGACCAGTTATGGAAAATCATGCCAACGTGTTTTCAGTACACATTCGGACAAAAAGTGACTGTGATAATAGACCGCTTTGAAGTTTTTATTGAAAAGCCATCGAATCTACTTGCTCGAGCTCAAACATTCAGCTCATACAAGCACCACAATACCATCAAGGTACTCATAGGTATAACACCCCAAGGAACAATATCATTTGTTTCTCAAGCTTGGGGTGGACGAACATCAGATAAGTTCATTGCAGAGAACTGTGGTATTTTAGACAAGCTAGTTCCTGGAGACACAGTAATAGCAGATAGAGGTTTCACGATTTCTGAAAGCGTGGGATTAAAAAGTGGGAAGCTTGTCATTCCTGCTTTTACAAAAGGAAAGGCCCAACTAGATCCAGTTGATGTAGAAAGATCAAGAGGAATAGCTAGTGTCAGGATTCACGTTGAGAGAGTGATAGGGTTGCTGCGACGAAAGTATACCATATTGGAAGGTACACTACCTACAAAATTTTTAAGTAGCACACAGAGCCAGGAACCTCTAATTGACTGTATATTAAGAGTTTGTTCAGCCCTTGTCAATTGTTGCCCATGTATTGTACCATTAGATTGACTTGACAATGAAAGCAATGATTGGAGGACAAGATACTCATATATTCATTTTTTTAATACAAATCCTTGTTTGCTAATGTTATGATTAAATTACTGTCAAATAAAAATAAATGTGTGTGTTTTAATGAATTGACTGAACAAATGTCTTAAACATGTATTTGTAATATATAAGATTTACTAATTGTTCCGAAACTAAAGGGGGAAGTGACAATAAGTACATTTATTGCAAAGAAGCTACGGCATATTTATGTTTTCACCTAATTAGTACAAGTACTGTACCTAGATATACATGTGGACATTACTATCAAAACTCTATATTGACTGAACATGTGTTTAACAATAATTTGTACACTTGTGTCAAATGCAACGTAGAATTACAATATGTGACAATTGTTTTCCTACTATTCTGTATGGCAACCAAACATCAGAAAAAAATCACAAGACATTCTTGCCTTTGCAGTAAATGGCACAATGTTATAAATTAGCTATTGTTATTAGCTCTGTTACTAAGTAAATGGAAACATGCTTATCCTGCCACTTTTGAAACAAGCTAACAAATGGGAGCGCATTCTTGGAACATCAAAAGTAACATGGCTGGGGTTTGTAGCAAAAGCTAGACATGTTGCAAAGGCAACAGAAAACACACCACAATCACTGCCATTATTTTGTTGCTGCACAGGTAAACAATTAAGACTGATCAAATTCCCACCTAGTAGGTCATTTGTCTGTTCCTCAATCTCTTGGCAAATGGCATGATGAAATAAGCTATCATAGAGGTTAACTATGCCAGGGGTACATCCTATTGAGCTTACACAAACCCAGTGATCACTTCCAGTGTGTAAGATTTGAATAAATTCACCAGACTCTACATCGAAGTTTCTAACTCTACCCAAAATTGGGCGCTGAAAACCCCCAATTGATTGATTTTCTTGTTTTATGAGGACATGAGCATGCTGAATAATGTCCCCAGTAAGCCATCCAGTAGGATCTTTGATAATGTTATAGTCTGAGCTGTCTAACCTCTTAAGAGCACTGAATTTGTTGATAGAGCCAGTTGACACTTTCGTAATCTCAATATCACTGTCATCATCATCATTATCGTCTGATAAGTTTGAAGCAACAGGTGACTCAGGTAATGAAGAAGCAGAAGTGGTAGTAGTGGTTTTCTTTCCACTGCAATCAGGACACAACCAGGTTGTTTTGGAATTGTTAGGCAGTCTTTTAAATCCCAAGCACCACAAATGAAAAAAATGCCCATTTTTACAGGTAGTGTTGTGGCACTCAACCAGCCTATCTATAGTGGATGCCTTGCCATTACAAACACAAATAGTATTATATTTCATTGCAGCTTGATGGATTGTAGATTGCACTTTTTGGTTTGAGGCTTTCTTTCCTTTCTGATACTGTGAAAGCTTACAGCAATGAGGACAGTACCATTTCTTAGGTATCGACACATTATCTAAAGCCAAACATGTTTTATGGAATTTTCCATAAGGACAATCAACATTACTGCAGGGTATTACTCCATCACTATGGCTCCCTCGACAAAAGCAAATCGCATTCTCATCAGGCACTCTGTCAGGCTGATCACACCTTCTAGTGTACCACCTTCCAAGCATCTCTGGAAGGATACAAATTCTCCAGAAAACTTCAAGCTTTGACAACACATTCTTTGAGTGTTCTGTGTCAGGGTTTATTCGGTCACAAACAATTTGAGAATTTCCTTGTGAATCTCTTGAAAAGACAACAAAGTCACAAAATTTTCTCTCAGGTAAGGTAAATAACTGCTGCTGTACTTGATAGTAATAATTATGGGTTCTTCTAAGCTTCAATTTTCCATTCACATCCTCAAGACAGGATGTTGATTTGTGACTATACTCCTCAAAGTTGCCATCCTTGATTGAAATAGGGCATTTCACTTCCCCACAACCCAACCCACAGCAATCACAAGAGACTAAAAAATCTGGTGTTGCATGAATGTAAGGATACTCCTTGTTTATAAACAGTCCACATCTCTTGAGTTCAAAGTTTATATGTTGCTGTTTCATGACCTGTTCATAAGCTCTAATGGCAGATTCCTCATACTTACAACCATATTTAACTGCTTTGATGTTAAGTTTGAACAAGTGAGGATAGCATACTGATTGTATGAGTGATTGTGAAGGCTGCGCAATATTAGTATGGTAGGCAGCACCACAGACAGAGGCTCCAATTCTACCAGCACGATGTCTGAAGAACCCTGAACCCTTTGCTTGGGTCTTGGTATCTTGTTCAACAATTTCAATTTCTTCCTCAGAAATGTTAATTTCGACCTCTAAACACTTGTTCAACAGCTCTGTATACTTAAGATCTAAATTACGTGGCTCGTAAAGATCAGTTACAACTGGTACATTGCGGCTCTTTGATACAAATTGATCAGCATATGGGTCAATTAAAGTTAACACTGCAGCTTTTGTTTCGCACTTATTGAGCCTTTCATAAAAATTTAAAACCTCTTGTGCTGAAACAATTGTGCTCGAAGTGATCTTTGGTTTAACAGTCTTGTTTTGATCGAAGCGTGTATCTTTGCCATCAAAAGAATCGATCTTACTGTCTAGTTCTTCTTTCAGCTTTTTAGCTGAAGTAAAATTGATTTCCTTTGCTCTAGCATAGGCCACTCTGTCGACGTACGTTGGAAGGAGCCACGTGCACTTAACTTGCGTACAAGCTAGCTTCCCATTAATTCGCGTCCAGCATTCTAGGTAAATAAGGACACTGGCGATGTGAGAGCACGATTCAGCCAAACCTGCCTTACATCCTAAACAATGCGCAGAAAAAACTCTTCCATTTGTCCCATGTATAATCCAAATAGTTACAAGAGAGTCATTCATTCGTTGTGAATGGCGAACCTTTGCAACAACAACATGCTTTTCCAAAACCAGGTAACCTTTGACTGAAGCAACAAACCCGGATACCACTTGATTGTAAGCTTCTAGACTCTTGTAATTTTTAAACTGTTCGGTCGTGTAATAACTTGTCTCTAAAACCAAGAAACTAAACAAGTCCGACCGTTCAACCGGAGGTAAATTCTCTGCATTGAGCTCTTCTTCGGGGATCGTGACCGGATCAATGCCTATTTTCGCTATCTTTTCGATATATCGTTGCTTTACATCATCCTTAAGAGACACAGCATACTTGGATAGAACTGGTACCGACATTTAAGATCATTTAGAAGCTATTTTTAACACACGAATAAAGAATTACTATAGAACTGGACTTGCTTAGCATATATTTCACACCTCAGAGGGGCACAATAATGGCGGTCACAAATTTGCATGATTTTCGTGACGTCACATGCAAGTCACCAGCCGTTTCCATTGCTATCGCTATTTCCAAAGCCTTGGAATATTTGAGTTTGGCTTCTGAAAGCAACCGTTTTTGTATCTGCACATTTCTAAGGCCACAAACCAGTTTATCTCGTAAAGCTTCGTTAAGGTTGGCCCCAAAGTTGCAGTGGGTTGCTAATTTCTTCAGGTCTGCTACATAGGTCAAGACAGTTTCTCCTTCACGCTGAATCGGTTTGTAGAAACGAAAACGCTCCGCTATTTCTAATGGTTTAGGACTTAAGTGTTGCTGAAGAGTCGTGATGATCTCCTGGAAGCTCTTCGTAGCTGGTTTATCTGGTGTAAGAAGATCTCTCAACAATGTGTACGTTTTGCTGCCCATCAAGCTTAACAAGGTTGGCGCTTGGTGGTCTTCATCGATGTTGTTTGCTAAGAAAAACTGTTCCACCCGTTCTACATAGGTTTCCCATTTCTCCTGTGTTTCATCAAAACTTTCTATCTTCCTGATAGCAGTCATATTTTCGACGCTCTCTTACGACTTTATCCTCGTCGCCACTGTCATGTATTCGGTTTTTATTTCATTTGAAAAGCACATGGAATACCTAATGCACACACGTGCGCATGCTTACGAGAACCAACCGCATACACTACAGGTTGCTAATCGGTTCGCAGTGTCATTCCTAGTTTTAGATTTCCTTGGCAGGCCCTTACTGATTGTTTTCCACATTTCTTTCCTGTCCTGTTCCTCAGAGAGGCGAGTGGAGGGATGATTGTTTTTCTCTTTACAGGGTTTCAGATTTACTTCATTGCATAACTGTTTGCATCTTACACCAGTAAACCTTGTTATTTGTTTTGATGGCCTTTTTGTGGTAGTATTTATCTCTTGGCTAGTTCTAATAAGTTACATGGGACGTGGTGTAAATCAGTTTTAAACAGAGCAGGATTGTAGTTTTCGTAACTTCTGACGTGAACAAACCAAGGCAGGTGAAGTTTTGTTTTGTGTAGTTTCTGAAACCCAGTGATTGTTTAGTGATTGGACAAACCAACCAGAATGACACTGGATAGGGTTTAGTTCAGGTCTTGAAGTTAAAAATTGATCAATTAAAGATTGGATTCTCTGTTATTCTGATATAGACTCTGTGATAAGTTGTTCTGTTGAAATAAGTTTGTTAGTTGTTTCAACTTCATTGTTGCTGAGTTTGTACTGACATAAGTGAAGTTGAAGTCTCCCAGCAAAATAGTTTAAGTTTCATTGGTTGAACATTTTTCCCTAGGCTGTCAGTGAAGATTGCATGCTTTTAAAGTTTATAGATAGTACTGATAAAAGTTTTCTTTATTTCTATGATAACAGAACAAAATTGCCTCCATATGTTGATATTTCATTTGGATCTTTCATTCAATTGTAATTTAGGTGTTTGGCTATGTAGACTGCAACTCCTCCATCAGAGTTCCTGTCTCTTCTCCTTATGTTGTGTCCCTAACAGAAAGTTCTTCATGTGTGAAAGATTCATCTAACTGAGTTCTGTCTACTGCTAGGACATGGGGCTTGTGATGATTGAAGAATAATCGAAGTTCATCCAAATTATACCTGAAGCTGTGAATACTTAGGTGAAATACATCAGAGTCCTTTAGTCCCAACACATTTTGTTGTGTTCTTAGGCAAGACACTTTACTTTCGCAGTGCCTCTCTTCACCCAAGTGTTTACATGGGTACTGGCAATTTAATGCTTCAGGTAACCCTGCGATGGACTGGCATCCCATCTAGGGGGAGTAGAAATACTCCTAGTCGCTTCATGCTACAGAAACTGGGGCTAAGCACTGGCCTGGTGGGCCACTAGGCTCATAAACAGACTTTACCTACCTTTACCTTTAGTCCCAACAGGCATAGCAGTTGTGGTGCCTGGGTTTAGAGAAGTGTCATCCAATAGAATGATTAAATTTGCAGCTAAAGTGATGTTTGCAGGTGACTAGCATGATCTACAGTGCTACAGCCATGTTGGAGTGATCTTTAAAGTTTGACGTTGTTAGTATTTGAAAAGATCTTAGCTTGGTTGCAGACATAATCAGAGTGGGCAGATTTCTATTTTCCCCAAAGTTTGTAGAAAATAAGCAGAAAGGGAGGTATCTTATAGCAGTAGCAGCTAGCTGAGACACTGATCAAACACTGTGGTTACAGACAACTATTTTCCTATCTAACATGTTAAAACTTATGGAATTCATCCTTCTTTTAGATTGAATGACAAGCCTTCCCTGGCATGTATGTTTTTAGGGATACCATGATAAATGTTCATGCTGGTTTCACCAGTTATGATACCTGTTTAAAGGATATGGTGGTTAAAGTTGAAGGTGCATGGCCCTTTGCCTTCAAGCTACCTGGAAGAAGTTTAAAAGGTACTGCACTGTCTCTACCTTTATTCTCATAAAGCAGTGGAAGAGGCCCAGAACCCAAGGCAATGACAGTCTAAGAACTCAAAGGATGATTTTGCTTCAGCTGGTGACAATGGAAACCCCATCTTGGTGCAATAGGAATGAAAATCTAATTGGAGCATGTAATCCTCTCATTGTCTTGCTAAAAGTAAGACATCGAAAGCCAAATTAAAAATGACCACACTATGAAGACTAATCCACCAGGAGAGCTTGGTCTTCATTCAAGGAAATGTTGTTCTTAAGAATGAGAGAGGGGTTCAAATGGTTCAATTTCGAAAATTTGCCATCAATCCCTTCTTAGATGCGTTTTTTTTTTTGCACTTGGTTGGTGATCGCATCTGGGTGGAAGCACTAAGCCAGAAGCTGTCTCTTCAGAATCAACATGATGATGGAACCAACAAATTGACAGCTGGAATCTGATTGTGGTGCAAAAAAAATCAGAGGAATGATTTTTTTTTTTTTTTTTAGAGCTATAGAGCTTTGGCAAGTTGTTCATTAAATGTTGATATCACATGCAAATCTTTTAATGACACTTTTAAACCTTAGATCAAAGAGTGTTAATTCTTGCCTGGAAAATGCAATGCACATGTATTTTGGGATGGTGATAGAAAGCATTCAAGTAAAGAGCAATGATGTTTAGTTTTGTGGTTAAAAAACTGTCTCTTGTCTGGATATCAGAAAGATTTATGCTCTGTTCTCCTACAATTCAGTTCATTTTTGCTGCCTGTCCACGCACTGATCACACTCTTGTGTGTCACTCACTTACTCTGAAGACCTTTGGGACATAAATTAGTGATCTGCTGTTGTTGTTTTTTCTGTATTCACAACCACCTTTTACACACTCATCTTTTGCTTGTTGCTATTTTTGTTGGCGTGAGATGTGTCACCATGTAACTTTTATCCAACTATGTTTTATCCAAGAGCATACACTAGAGGTCACTTTAAATTATCATAACTTCGTTTTGTGCTACATGACGTAAAGGAAAAGAAAAAAAGAGCTTAAAAATTCTTTGATTAACATTTTGCCAATCCTAAAGCAACAACATTCTTTTCTCTGTTAATGTATTTGAGGTGAGATCTGTTCTTTTACTTTTACTGCGCTGCACCATGTTTGATTTTGCAAGCACTGGTCATATACCATTTAGATCTTTAAAATTGTCTTGTATTTTCATGACTTTAAATGAATGAGTGCATTAATTTAAATTCCAGTGGACCTAACTTCAACTTAGTTGACTGATTTAAGATACTTGCTATTACGCCTGGCCCTCTTTTTAACCAATTCTTGAAGAGACCAAGCTTAAGATATCTTAGAGTGGTTTTCCATGACCCACACCTTTCCCTTGACTATCAGCAATGAGGTGTCTGGCCTTATTCCATCATCTGGGGCAGTTGTTGAACCTGAAGAAGTGTGGATGGGAAACTTTATTGGTCTTTTACTAATTGTTACACCCATGCTGGATTACTTTTAAGTGGTTAAAGTTTGACTCAAATTGCAACATCCAGTGTTTCTAGACTGCAAATTTACTCCTGTGTTCCTTTCCTTTGTGTTTTTGTTGTCTTCAAAGCAGACAACAAATGATAGATGAATAATAATAATAATAATGGTCTTTATTAAAAGCAATAATGCATCAACCATGTCATTATTTACAAAGAATGAAATATAAGACAGATTAAGATAGAAAATACAACTATTAATGGCAGACAATGCTAAAAAGACATCTATTTACAAAAGTGGATTTGAAACATGAAGTACGAACTTTAGGTAATATATAATCATGGCCCCTGCTGCGTAATTGCCTAGTACGCCTTGGCGGTAAAAGAACATCAAGTGCAGTGATATTTGAAGTGATCTTGATCCATAGTTGGCTATCTCCGGTGGCTAAAATATCACAAATATTATATTTCTTCTAACAATATCCAGACTTAAAAGCCCTTGCAAACAGTTTGTCTATTCTCTGAAGATATTTATCATAATAACAGCAAACCCACACCTCGATAGTGTATGTGAAGACTGAAATGATTAGGTAAATGGGTGTCATTTGATTCTTTTCAGCCCACTCCATTATAGAACTAACTTCAGACTCGGCTATGTTGCCATCCTCAGCGTGAACAGCGGTGCTGACTGTGATATCCGCAAATTTAACCAATAGGCTAGAAGGGCTAAATGGTTTTATATCATTTATCATCAGAGAGAACAATATTGGACCTAGCACCGTCCCCTGGGGGACACCCCTGGTTATATCTATAAACTCAGTAGCGATGTTATCAGAACCCGTTGCTTTCTATTACAACTGAAACTGATGAGCCAGTTTAGTATATATTGATTGATATTCACATCCCTAAGCTTACTAACTAAAATTCTGTGAGACAAAATTGAACGCCTTGCTAAAATCAAATGAGAAGATCCGCAGGAAGTCCGCATTTCTACCAAACCACTTTAGCCAGTTATGCTGGGACTTCAATGGTGCCACGGTAGAGTTATGTCCCTTTCAATAAGCAAACTGGTCTAAATTGATATGGTTAGCGCACACGACAGATAATTCATTCCTCTACATTAGTCTCTCAAACAGTTGCATAATTATATTTTTAAAGAAATAGGCCTTAGCTGGTTACAGGAAGTAAATGGCAGTTCCTTAGGAGCCAGTCTAATATTTGCCTCCTTCCACAACAATGGAACTGTATGTTGCAGAAGGGAGGCATTAAATACATCAGTTATGATTGAAGCCAAGTAGTTCCCAAAGTCACGGAAAAGCCAATAGGGGAGATCATCAGGGCCTGAGGAAGTCCTTTTAATGTTAATTAGAGCTTGTGTAACCTCATACACCATGAAGGAGGGTACCCTTGTGCCCTCTGGAGTATTGAGCATCTCGGGGAGGGAGTAGTCGGGATCAGTGTTAATCTTGCCAAAGTATTAGCAGGATCAATGATACAACTTATTGACTGACAGATTGACTTCCTCCCAGTGATAGAGTTTATGGTAGACCACCATGATCTTGTTCTTTTGTCATGCTTGTTCGAGTTGTATTTAACAGCCTGAAGTTGGTTTTTTCTGATCAGCTTATTAGTTCTCTCCTGGAGTATTGAAACACTTGGGTTTTGTTTTTGTCCACCTTTTCAAAGAAGTGCTTGCCTTCATTTTAGAAGATGTTTTACTAAAGGTGACACGAAAGGGGTTTAATCAGTGAAATTTGTATCAGCTTTGTCATTTGCACTACAGTGTAAATCTGTGATTAAAGCAACATATTCCTAGACAGGATGGTTTAGCTGAAAGCAGTCATAAATGGGAAGTGCCACTTTTTGGACTCTTCATTGAAAGCTGGATACTCTTCCATGCTCTCCATCTGCTCCTATATCCATGCCAGAGTCTTCTTTGGGCAGAAAAAGAGACTGCACATGGTTGTGTAAAGTTGGACTTCTTCTTTATATCCTTTGTTTTCTTTGGGGAATGACCCAAAGTTTAAAGAGAGGTCAATCCGTTTGCTGGCCTCCTTGGATGTTTCCTTGTAGTAAAAAGAGGAGATGTTCTGTGGCTCCAAATAATCTCCTTTATGAGCTCCTTTCTGAAGGTTTTTTGTGGGAGAGGTGATCTAGTTCTTTCCTTACGCAAAATGTGAGCATTCATGACCGTTGAGGAAAGAGGGTGGAAAAACACTTCGCACTAGTTCATAATACAATTCTCTAAAACAAGGAAGAGGTCAAAAACAAATTTCGAGTAGAGAAGGCATCTATATTTTTACAGGATAGCCCCTTCAGTGTAGTAAACACTGGTATTAACGGGGGTCCTGTTAACCACCCATCGCACCCCAGGGGGAGGACATCCATCACACAGTAATCTCATGCGTGGAAAATTAATGTCTCCTGCCCCTAGCCCTGCATGAGATGGACCTCCATTTCTTCGTCCCTATCCAAGAAGACTAGAATATCTAACTATTTCTTGATGTTATAGAAAGGTACTAGCATAATTATTCTTCTCAATTATTTTAAGACCCCGAGTGTTGGTCCGGCTGGGGCTCGAACCCTCAACCTCCCGCACAACAGTCCAGTGCTCTATCCATTGAGCTAACTGTAGCGGGTTCGCTCAAGTTGGAAATGAAAGTCTCGTTCCCGGGTTGTTACACGCGCAATCGAAAACACCAAACCAATATGGATATACGATTCTTTCCTTTATTGTTCCTACGTACTCCTATTCTTGTGGCCTCAGGGCATTTATCGAATCGAAGCGGTCAACTGAAATAGTTACATTAAGAAATCACTTAAATATTTGTTTCTTTTACAGCTAAGGAATGATCATAAAACCAAGCGCACGTGATATTGAAAGGGACTTAAACAGTGAAATCTAGCGAAACCTATAACTTCAGAATTACAAACCGACATAGCTTCATAGCCTTAAAGATAATTAGATTGCTGCTTACCAACGTTCGCGGGTCTTGATTTCTATCGAGATTTTCGCTCTAACTTGTCTTCTAGTTTTCACTAACAGATCTTGATCTCGCGGGATCTTCTGAAGAACTGAAACGCGAGCTATACGCTATGCCTATCTATACTGCGGTAATCCCGGCGGTGGCGTAAATCAAACCACAAAATATTTCGCGACGTATTTCGATCCTAACGGAAGCGGTTACACTAACTGGGAGCTAACTGGGAAGTCGGTTCTTTTTTTTTTTATTGATTTAGTTCTCCAAGAGTAAATTGAAAGGAAAAGGGCCAGTGATAGATTAACTAATACCATTTTGTTAAAAACTGGATCATTGGATAATGCAATTCAAGACTTTTTATTGGCTCAGCCATTATGGTATATGAGCCAATATACCATTACCTAATTTCTGTACATTGTTGAATCCGGTTTCTTCTCACAAAATAAAGTCGAGAAGATTTGTCTAATAGCATGGGGGCGTTTTTTTAATAAAACAATTATTCCACTTGCATTTGTTGGATATGAGATGATTATAGCCAACTCGGCGCTACGTGCCTTGTTGGCTATATATCAACTCATATCCAACGCGTGCTCGTGGAATAATTGTTAATTATACCATATTTATACCATTTTTTACATATATCTATGATGTATATCAGTATTGTTTAGAGTACTCACATCTATTGTGCACGCATAAAACGGTATGACAACACAAACTTGAACACGCGTACTTGTAATTATGAAATGGACTTTACAATCTTGAACAAACGTTGTACGGTTTCGAAAACTAAAGGAAAACAAAGGAAATTACAACTATAAATACGGAAAAAGGCTAGACAAACAACAAAACCAAAAAAACTTACGTTTCTGTCCTTATAATATAAACGATGACGTTAAACGGGCGTTGAAACGATTCCCCACTTCGATCGAGCACATGTATTTTTTAACTGGCAGCGCCTCTCGGGATCTAGCTAATGAGTGCGTGACATCACGCATAACGGCAGTAACATTCCTGACCCCTTAAGCGATGCTTAACATGGAAAGTTCTTAGCTACAAAAATAAAGTAATAATTATGAAAAATAACTTGTCATGTCCTTTGCTAAAGCTAACGAGTCTAGTCCATCACACAATCCACTTAAAGAAAATAGGGTCTATGAATATTCCATGAAGGTTCAGCCTTTACGAGCTTCCTGTTTCATTGTTCATTATCGAGGCACGATTGTTCTTCCTTAGCTAGCAAGAGGACAACCTTGTCAACTGGTCTGCATAGTTGGGAGGTTTGGGTCTTCAAATGAACCGTGCGTATCAACCCCTTCTTGTCTGATTCTGCGCTAATGACTCGTCCCATTGGCCAAACACTCCTCGGGCAGTTGTCTTTCAACAGGACAACGTCTCCGACAGCTAGATTCTGTTTGGGACTGTTCCACTTCGAACGAGGTTGGAGAGTTGGGAGATATTCTCTCTTCCAACTCGTCCAAAATAAGTTTGCCAGGTACTGCACTCTCCGCCAGCGCCGCCTCATATAGACATCTGCATGTTGAAAAACTCCTGCTGGGGGAAGTACAACGCTGGTTTTCATCGTCAGGAGATTGCTGGGACTTAGTGGGTTGAGATCATCGGGATCACTGGAGGCGAATGTTAGCGCTCTCGAGTTAATGATAGCTTCAACTTCACATAGTAGAGTTCTAAAGGATTTGTCATCCAGACGGGAGCCATGCTCATGGAGTAGAACAGTGAGTACTTTGCAGGTACTGCGAATCTGCCGCTCCCAAATGCCGCCCATGTGGCTGCCACTCGGTGGGTTGAAAATCCAATTCGTACCCTCTTGTTGCAACCTGCTTCTGATTTGCTCATTGTCCATTTCATAAACTGCTTGCTGCAACTCTGTCTTGGCGCCTACAAAATTTGTTCTGTTGTCACTCCAGATCTCTCGGATAGGCCCACGACAAGCAATAAATTGCCTCAGAGCCTGGATAAATGAATCTGTTTTGAGAGAATTGGCGGTCTCAATATGCACTGCCCTACTTGCTAAACATGTGAAAAGGCATCCGTACTGTTTGAGTTCCTTTCGACCTTCTTTGATCATGTACGGACTGAAGTAATCCACACCAGTATACGTAAATGGCGGGGCTGGAGTCACTCGGTCTTTAGGCAAGTCAGCCATTTTCTGTTCAGCGACAGGGGCACGATTACGGCGACAAGTAACACAATTTGCGATTAGGTGACGAACAGCAGCATTGGCACCGGTGACCCAGTACTTCTCCCTCAAGTTAGCAAGTGTGTGACCGCGGCCTGCGTGTGCTAGGCGTTCGTGTAGGCGTTTGATGATCAAGTTCGTAATGTGACGCTTGCGAGGTAAGATGATGGGGTGTTTCGTTTCTTCTGGAAGATCGTCAGCGCGGCTAAGGTGGCCACCAACACGAAGGAGGCCTTCATGAATGTAGGGATCCAGTCAAGTTAGGAACTTGCTTTCTTCAGCACCATTTTCTTTTGCTTTGCCCGACCCCGTTCGTCTCCACCGTCTTTGTCACTGACTTGTCTGAGAGCGTCAAACTCTCTACTGAAGGACTGCGACTGTACAAAGCGAAGGATGGCCATCTCGGCCTCTTCAAACTCTTGAACTGAGAGCGGTGCGCAGCAGTCACCCACTACCTTCGTTTCAGCTTGTTGTGACTTCACGCCCGACCTTGCTTGACCATGGTCTGAATCTATCTCGAGAGAACCCTGGCCTCTAATCTCCTTCCGTTTTCGCAATACAGCCTTGATTCTAAGGAATGCGGCCACTGACAATCTCAGGCGATACCAACTCGAGTGGTATTCTATTAGCTTGTTAACTGACGTAGCTGTGGCTTCCATTACCATGGTACCGGCGGAAGCAACTTTTCTGACCTCATGGTCGTCATCTGGGACCTCACCGACTGGAAAGGGCTGCTGCGGCCAGTCTTTTTTCTGATTTCCCTAAGAAGTGTGGACCATTTGACCAGCGTTGCTGCTGCAGAAGTCCAGCGGCGGAAAGTCTTCTTGAGGCATCATCTGCCGGATTGCTACTGGTGTCCACGTATTTCCACTGCATAGGACTAGTGAAGTCCCTCATCAATTGCACACGATTTGCCACGAATATCTGAAACCTCTTCCACTCGTTTCTTATGTAGCGGAGAACCGTTGTTGAGTCGGTGTGATAGATGATAGACTCAGGCTTAACCTCAAGCTCTTCATACAGCATTTGTCCCACGCGAACAGACACGGTTGCTGCAGTTAATTCTAAGCGTGGGACTGTTACGGTCTTAATAGCTGCAAGACGAGCCTTCCCCATTAAAAAGGAACAATGTATGCGATCCACATCATCCATTAGATGTAGGTAGGCAACGCATCCATACCCCACCGTGCTTGCATCAGAGAACAAATGGAGCTGTGTGGAGACAACTGGGCCAAAACCCGGCGGCTTGTAACACCGATCAATATGAAATTGCTCTAGTAACGGAAGCTCTCCACACCATCTTAGCCATTTACTGCGGCAGTCTTCGGGAATGTCGTCATCCCAGTCGAGATCTTCATTGCGGCAGAGATCCTGTAACAGCTTCTTTGCTAGAAGTGTGAAAGGAGCGATGAGGCCCAGGGGATCAAAGATTGATGAGATGGTGGACATGACTCCTCGTCTTGTAAACGGTTTGCTGTTAATGACGATTCGAAATCCAAAACAATCTGATTGTACGCACTGCTGTATCCCTAAGGCACGCTCGATAGGGAGGTTGTCACAGTCAAGAGTTATTGATCTGACTTCTTTCGATCGCTCATCCTCTGGTATAGACTCTAAAACTGCACAACTATTGGAAGTGAATTTGGTGAGGCGGAATCCACCTTTCTTACAGGATTGCTGAAGACCTTCAATCGGCTCGACTGCTTTACTTTCCGAGCTTACGGAACGTAGACAATCGTCCACTTAAAAGTTATTTCGCAGTGTGTCAGCAACCAAGGTACCGTACTTATCTTCGTTATCCCTTGCGGTTCGCTTAAGGGCAAAGTTAGCGACACTTGGCGACGAGGCCGCTCCAAATAAATGTACAACCATCCGGTACTCTTGTAGCTCGGCTTCCAGATTGCCATCTGGCCACCATAAGAAACGAAGGTAATCATACTGTTCAGGAGGAACTGTAACCTGGTGGAACATGGATTCCACATCCCCCATGAAGGCTACGGGGTCTTCACGAAATCTGGCCTACTAGGGAGTTTGTCATATCTGGACCTTGCATCAGACAGTCATTGAGCGACACGCCCTGAAACTTTGAACTACAGTCGAATACGACGCGTATTTTCTCTGGTTTTTTCAGGTGATAGACCCCATGGTGGGGTAAATACCACACCTTGCCTTGGCTCGGCATCAGCAACTCATTTGGAACTCTTTGTGCATACCCTTTGGAGATGACATCATTTACGAAGGAAACATAATCAGAGCAGTATTTAGAATCTCTCAACGTCTTTTTCTTCTGCCAGTTTGCTCTTTTGATAGCTTGCTCCTTATTGTTGGGCATGATAATATCACTATGTCGCAATGGAAGAGGAACTTGGTAGTGGCCGTCGACAACCTTCGTTTCCCTTTCAATCATAGTTAAAAACTCACTGTCTTCTTGAGAAGGCCCACGCTCGTCCGGTGCTTTGCTTACGGTGTGATCGTTGAAGTCCATCTGCAACATTCTGAGCAATGACGTTGGAGCAATGATTTCCTTTGGCGTTTCCACTTCTCTCACTGTAATTCGGTTCGCGATTATTTTGTCATTGTCATGATCAGTTCGGATATGGAGAGGTCCACAGACTGTCCAACCATGGCGGAGACGGAGGGCAAATGGGCCATCGCTTCGACAAGGTACAACTTCTAATGGTTCTAAGGCGGGCGGGCAATTGCTGCCAATGAGTAGTCCAATCTCCAGGTGAGGCTCAAGCTCAGGGATTTTCTTCGCAACCTCGGAAAGGTGTGACCACTGATTTATGAGACTGGGTGTGGGAATTTGATGATGTTCTGTTGGGATTTCATCTCTTGTGTATGAGCGAGGCAACTCAATGGGATTCTCATCATCTAGGCTCGTAACGATAAGATCATCCAGAATGATGCTTTCCACTTAACTCTGTCCATGCATGGTGGTGAGTTGTAGCATAACCTTGACACCGTCTATTCCTAATTGTCTCCTGATATTTTCGGTTGCAAAACAGCTGCCACTACCATTATCGTAAAACGCGAACGTGACAACTGAATTGTTACTGCCCTTCTGTGTAACTTTAACTGGGAGTATGGCATGTAGCACTATGGACTCCTTGCAACTTGGTGCGTCCTGTACAGGTTTAGAGACATCAGTGCGCTTGCTAACCACTATAGACTGAACTTCCGTCGCTTGGGGTTTGTTACTGATGCTCTCTCTATTCATTGTGAAACCATCAATGTGCAATGCTGTTGGGTGCAGTTTCTTGCACTTCTTGCGGGTACGTCTCTTTACACAACCTTTGGATACATGATTAGATTTGTAACAGGCAAAGCATAATTTTCTTTCATAAAGAAATGTCTTCCTTTCATCCATGGTCTTTTTGAGGAATTCCGCACAATCATCCAGGTCATGGTTCTTGCTGCAGAAGGGGCACAACTTTTCCTTGCCACCAGCATTGTTTCGGTTCGCATGGTTTACAGCCTCTACGCCGGGAGTGGTGATACCGGTGGCAAAACTGTTGCTTGTTTTAGTTGCTGACAAGGGCTTCTTCTTGCCATCTCTCCCACTGTTATCTCTGCGCCTTTCGTAGCTACTACTTAAAGCCTGCACGCCAAATACAGGGTCGTTCGCTGATTCGGCTGCTGATACCACAAAATCAGCGAGATCCTTAAAGCTTGCTATCCTTCCGTTCTCTTTCAATTTCGCAGCACGGTCATGCCATCTTGACTGGAGATGCGAGGGAAGCTTTTTTGCAATGGTCTGCAGGTTCGTAGGATGATTTAACTCATTCATATGAGACACGCTCATCATAGCATTTTTACACTTAATCAAGAAAAGCAATAAACGTTTTAGTCCTGATGCGTCATCTGGCCGAACTGGGGACCATCCGAGAGCTTTGTTCACATAGGCCATTGAAACCTTAAAGGGATCCCCATATTCCTTCTCCAGTAACCTCCTAGCCTCCTTTTATCCTTCAGAAGGGTCCATATGCAGACAGCCTCCAATAAGTTCTCGTGGTTCCCTTTCAAGATGTTGTTCCAGGTAGTATAAGCAATCTGCCACCCTGAATGTTCTGGACTCTATCCTTGCCTTAATGCCATGATAAAGGTTCCATATTCGATGGGGTCTCCTTTAAACTTGTGCACTTCAGGTTGAGGCAGAGTCATTGCTGCAGCCAGTTGCTGATGGGTTGCAATCATTTGCTCATTTTGCTGTCGCTGCATGGCCATCACTTCTTTGAAAGACCTTTCATGGGGTTCCAATCGATAGGGATCATCAGCTGCAGTGATAATTCCTTGTGGTACATCAGTGGTCCCGTTGTTAGCCGGAGGCGATATCTCGCCAGCTAGACTGTTTGAATGAAACTCTGGGGCAGCAGGGCTAAGTTGAGCGGCAGGCGTTGAAGCCATGAATTTAGGTTCACTTTGCTGGAGACAGGGAACAATACCATCCTTCTTTTCTAGGTTACCATCATTTTCTTCCAAATCGGCATAAACCCTTTCTCTGGCCTGGGCTTTCGCTATTTCAGTTTCCAGTTTCGAGGCTTCATCTGCTGCTCGTAGAGCTTGTTTGCATTCTAGCATTTGTTTTTCAGCTTGTAATTCGGCAAGCTTAAGTTTCTCCTTTGCTCGTGCAGATGATGTTGAGCTGGCTGAAGACTTCTTCGAACGGGTGCTAACACAGGACGATTTGGATGAAGCTGATTTTACTTCTGAGAGCAGATCAAGTTCTTCTGTTAAGCAACGTTCTGGTACATTCATCCATTCCATAACCTGTTTCCTAAATTCCAAAAATGACTTCTCCTTACTTTCATAGCGATCAAGTTCCCTTTCTTGATCCTGTCCGGAGGTCAACTGGCAATAATAAAGGTCATGTGCTTCTTTATACTCTTTGAATAACGTCTTCAATACAATAACCTCTGATTTCACTAAATGGAGATTGTTCTCATCTTCCATTAAGTTTGTAAGAGCATTCCTTTGTTTTGACACAGCAGTCGTTTTGGCAGTTTGATCGTTTTTCAGTCGCCTTAATTTCTCTTCTTGACCCTTTTCAGTTAATTTCCTTACACGAGTATTGGGACAGCTTTCATTCGGAGGAAACCCAGGCCCAGTGCCCTCAGCGGCAGGTTCCTTGTTCATGGTGGACTAGGCACTAATTAATCCTTTGGTGGTCGCTTCAAATTAGTGATGAGTGGCGAACAATTCGCCCAACATTGCAAATAAACATAGGATAAGTTCCAATAAACCAGTGTGCGATGAGGATTAAACTTTTCGAAACGAAATGTGCACGCATAAAACGGTACGACAACACAAACTTGAACATGCGTACTTGTAATTATGAAATGGACTTTACAATCTTGAACGAACGTTGTACGGTTTCGAAAACTAAAGGAAAACAAAGGAAATTACAACTATAAATATGGAAAAAGGCTAGACAAACAAGAAACAAAACCAAAAAAAAACTTACGTTTGTGTCCTTATAATATAAATGATGACGTTAAACGGGCGTTGAAACGATTCCCCACTTCAATCGAGCACATGTATTTTTTAACTCGCAGCGCCTCTCAGGATCCAGCTAATGAGTGCGTGACATCACGCATAACGGCAGTAACATCTATAATGTGCAGAGCAAAACAAAAAATACTGATAATGAAAAAGTTAAGTCAATGAGAAAAAATAATGTAAATAAAGCTACAATAAAACAATATATGGAGGAAATTGTAGAAAGTACACTCATTTGTTTAATGTATTTCAGTCTAAACTTCAAATATTATTTCTGTCTGTTATGTGTAAAATGTCATGGACAATGTCTATTTATATAACTACATTCATGTAAATCTCGTGATAATTTATGCTTTAGAATTGCAATCAATATTCTCAAGATCACTAACCACCAAACAATTACCAACTTCTGCACTCTTGTGTAGGAGAAGATATTATGTCAGTGTCTCTCTGTTTTGGCCACCTGAACATGCCATCCCTTTTATGCGCTAGAAAGTTAAGGTTTATTCATGATGAATACAATTACTTCAAGGAATTCTTACAATTTTAACGTGCATGTAGCAGTTCAGATGTTTCTATCAATTCTCTCATTGTAGCAGATCAAGGGTTCTAGCAAATGTAACTTAAACTACAGTCGACCAAAGTATTCCCAGTTCAATCGCCAAGTATAACTACTAGCTATTATTTTTCTCACAATCATGAGCAGAGTAAAATCCCAAGCCAATTAATCCATTGTTATTACCTGACGGCACATTTCCCCTTCCTTGTTAGGTGGATGAAACATGTGCAATAGGCCATTTTACAGTTGTGTACTTAGTTGCCAAGCCTTTGATTCAGAGTGAGGCTAAAGATGACCTTGTTGTGATAGAGACGTGTATCTAGTTAGCATGATAACAAAGTGATTTACATTTGAAAGGCAGCAAGGTTTGTATCATAGCAAGGTCATCTCTAGCCTCACTCCCATTCAAAGGCTTGGCAACCAAGCACACAACTGTAAAATGGACTATTACGACATCTCTCTTATAATATAAAATCTGACCCACCTTCAATGCAATTGCTTACAATTTAATGGCATAATTAGTATTTATAAGGACATTTGATCAATGAATTAATTTGTAACCAACACTCACTGACACTCTCCCCCCCTTAAATTGTCACAATTCAAGTATATGTTTGTTTTCTATTAAGAATCTAAAGCAGCAGATCCACTTTGATTGTGCCTAGCTTATTCTCGTGGTGGTCTTATACTTGCAGTATGGTTGTTTTCCTGGATTGTATTTATGACATCAATTGGGTACAGTTTTTTGGACAGACTGGGTCTTCTGCTATCTCATCCAGCACAGACCTTTTTGTTCGCCCAAAGATTAAATGAGAGGGTGTAAGAACTTCTTATTTTACCTCATCATACTCATAAATTATGTTAGTTGACGAGAATTTAACATTTCCCCAACCATTCTCAAAAAACCCTCCCCACTAGGGTAGTTTCTCTATTTTTGAACTTCCACTCAATTTCTTTCTTATTTAAGGTCTCTAACTGTGGGCAACTAAGCATTTTTTGAGTGCCTTTTCTGTTGCTTTAAAAGTTTTTCAGTTATTTGACTGAATTAGTGTTGGTGCACCCCACCAATGTGAAAATTGTCTAAATGCTTGCCTGTAGGCTGCTGTAGACAGGTCCCCTTACCAATTCTAAATGATTGCACTGCAAGGAAACACTGTTGTACACTTTTCTCATGCCTTCTGTTTGCTTGTTCACGTAACGCTCATAGATGTTTGTGACTAACATTCTCTGACAAGAGTATTTGGAGATTTGGAGTTTCTCCCATTGAATACAGAGGGAGTTTCCTTCAGTATGAGGCTAAGCAATCCTCTAGTTTTTGGGTACAAACCATAGAAGTATCATGTCAATCATAAAGAACCCCAGGGCAGAGGTCCACCAAAGCAGAACAGACATTAATAATCCTATCAATCATGAATTTGGTGCTTCTTCAGATCCATCTAGGCTAGAAATAAGAAAATATATTTATTTATTTATCAACAATATTTTTGCAGAGATGCCCAGTTCAACATATGCTGGTTTAAATAGGGCTGCATAAAACAAATTACAATTACATATGATAAAGTATAAAGCAAATGGATAAAATCATAACTATGAGAATGTTATAAGTAAGTTAATTATTTTAACTAGAACTTATTCTAAATTAAGCTTTAAGTGACTGTTTTAAGTACAAAAGATTTTCAGAATTCCTTATTTTGGATGGTAGAGAGTTCCAAGTTTTTGCTCCATTGCTCCTTTATATCCATAATTCTGCTGAAAATTGCACATTTCCTTGAAAGAAGACCAATGATGCTAGTTATGCCTCATGTTTCTTCAACTTTAACAGGATCCAGTTGGTCTTTATCACGTGTATAGGCAGGAAGTGCTAATTGTGCTTGTTTGAACATAAGAGATTCATGAATGGTTAATACATGATCTACCAGGACAAGATCTCCAAGTAGCAGTTCTTACAATATATCAGGAAAAAAAATACATCTTTGTAAACAACCAGAAACTGCCATGAGCCTCACTCTGGCATGAATAATTATTAACCAGTTCTTATTTCTGATAATTCAAATAAAGGATAATTATTGAAGATAGAAAGGAAGGAAAGTTTTAACAAACGAAGGTGGAGATAAGTAAAGGACCGAGTATAACCAATGAGTGAAGGTAGGATCAAATGTTTATAAATTGGAATGAACCTGCAAAGAAAATCTATTTAAATGTATATTAATAAATGACTTTAAACTTATCAAATAAGCCCAAAAATGTAAAGAAACTAACTAAGGAAACAATGGGATATAAACTAAAAGTTGCATTTGACTTTAAACTTATCAAATAAGCCAACAAATTTAAAGAAACTAAGGAAACAACAGGAGGTAAATCAAAAGTTACATTTGTTGTGATGCTTGGTGATACTGTTGCACTACTCACAGGCGACTAAGAAAATGGAAGAGGAAAATTCCTAAAGCAGATTACTAGAAGGGATAAATGCGACCTGTGGTGGCCAAGGGCTTGACTTCTGCAGTGTTCAAAATGAGTTTCAAAAACGATTGAGAGTCAAGCAGGGAATGTTACTTTTTTAAGGAGAAGGGGAGACAATCCATTTTTCCAGTTGTGTGACAAGAATTTTTAAACAATGTCTGGTAAATCTGACATACATAAAAAAAATCTTACCATCTTGTCAGAGTTAAAATAAGAAGGCGTCTGTGCTTACATACATACATACATACTTTATTTATTCCAGAAGCAGACTATGTATACACTAAGAAGAAATGGAAAATATGCTTCCAGAAAAGGAAGTTAAGAGGTTATCCCTATGTGAAAACTCCCTAAAAAATAAGTCTAAATGAAAATAAAATACTTAGTTATAATTAAATATTTAAATACAATTTAAGCTGAGATTTAAAATGCTGAAGATTATCAGCTTCCACTATGTTTCTTGGTAATTCATTCCATAATTTAACAATCCTAATGAAGAACGAATGTTTATAACAATTAAATCTTGCTGGTTTGACGTAAAGTTTGTACTGATGATTCGCTGTCGTACATCTAGTTGTGGCAAAATCAAAAAAGGTTCCAAAATCTAAATGGTAAAAACCAAAAACAATTTTATAACACTCAATCAAAGATAGATAAGTTCTACGGTCGGAAAGAGTAGGCCATTTTAGCAATTTGCATCGGTCTTCGTAGGACATGTCTCCTTTGCGTTGATTTAAAGCAAGTCTTGAAGCTCTTCGCTGTACATTCTCAAGAGCATGGATGTCCTTGACGAGGTAAGGACACCAGACAGGTACCACATATTCCAAAATTGGCCGTACAAGAGATTTGTAGAGCATAGAAAAAATATTTGCATTAGCGGTGCCTATCGAGCGTTTCATAGAACCTAGGACTTTATTCGCTTTGTTCACAGTTATACCAATGTGGTTACTCCATGAGAGGTCCTTAGTTATTATAACACCAAGATCTTTAAATTTATCTACGTCTTTCAAGGGCTGTCCAAAGAAATAATTGGTCACTGACTTATCACGTGAATGTGTAATTCGCATAGATTCACATTTATCCGCGTTAAAACGTAATTGCCATTTACAAGCCCATTCGCCAATATTGGTAAGATCTTCCTGAAGACGCTGACAATCTGTGATCGGGTCAATTATCTCTCTATAGATCTTCGTATCGTCTGCATATAATTTGATTGTGGACGATACACATTCTGTTATGTCATTAATATACAGCAAAAACAATAAAGGCCCAAGGATGGTCCCCTGTGGAGTGCCGGAGGTTACATACGACCAATCAGAACAAGATCCCCTGATAACTACACGTTGTTTGCGACCAACCAGAAAATGTCTGAGCCAGTTAAGCAGACAACCGTCGATGCCATTACTTTTTAATTTTAAAAGCAGCCGCTCGTGAGGGACACTGTCAAAGGCTTTAGCAAGATCGAGAAAGATGACGTCGGTAGGAGTGGAGAGATTTCGTGATTTCGCCCAGTCATTAAACGTTGATAATAATTGAGTTGCAGTAGATCTTCCTCGCAGAAAGCCGAATTGATTGTTGTTGATAAGGTCAATTTCACGCCAGAAATTAAACATCCTGTCGAAAACAATTTTTTCACCGATCTTACAAGGGATTGAAGTAAGGGAAATTGGGCGGTAGTTTTCTCTCGAAGACTTAGGACCCTTCTTGTGTAGAGGTGTAATATCTGTGTGTTTCCATTCATCTGGTAAGAGGCCAGCAGAGAACGATTTATTTAGCGTATAGGTCAACGAAGGTGCTAATTCCGAAGCACACGATTTTAAGATGCACGGCGCGATAAGGTCAGGCCCAGGGGACTTGTTGGGCTTGAGTTTTAGGAGGAGGCGGCTTACCTCATCAACACATTTGCTACATTTGCTCTGCCTTCCCTGAAGAGGTTACCTCGTTGTGTTCTATGGAGCTATCATTAGCTCTCAAATCATGAGACTATGTGAGGAAAGGTCATTCATTTGTTTTTAAAAATCTATGACACTGCTAAGTTTTGTTGAAAAACTGCTGGGCCTTTTGTTTTGACCACACTCACATGCTTTATTCACAAAGGGGCCCACTCTGGATGCCTCTGAATTGTTGAACTCAGAAAGGCTACTTTAAATGCGCTGGTTTTTTTTATGGCTTTTTATCATTATCTTGGTGAATTAATTTTCTGGTGCCAATCTGCAGTTACAAGTGTATATTTGAGTTGAGAAAGGCTGTCAAAGTTGTGGTGGCAACCTTTATTTCAAGATGAAGAGTACGGAATAAGATTGAGACTCTAGGAGAGAAGGTTCGAAATGGACTAAAAATATCAGACATTAAGTCTAGACAAATTATTTGTTAAATTACCATTATTTCTAAAGCTGGTTATACTAGTTACAGTACATAAGTCTTCATTTTAAAACTTCCAAAACGTTGGGGTGTAGTATTAAAAAAGAATGCTTTTGTATGAGATGCAGCTTGTACAACAAGTTCACTGCAATTTAATAATAATAATGGTAATAATAATAATAATAATAATAACTGAATAGGCGTTCCTGTCGAAGCCTATCCCAAAGTCGATAAGAACGTGACGAGGGACAGAATCTTTGTAGAAATCCCCTTTTTATTCTGAAAACAATCAGTTAACGGCTAAATCACAATGCTGCTAAGGTTACGAAAGTTACCAACATACCGACAACCGGCTAAAATAACTAACAAGAAATCCAAAAATTAAGAACGCCAAGATAAAACAACAAAGCCTACCGATTATCGACGTTTGGTAAAGGATCCGGAGGCGGACAAGGTAAAATTAAACAGCTTCGAAAGATACAAAATAGCTCGAGCACATGCACGTGGAAAAAAGGAGCCGTGTTTTTTTTTTTTTGTATGCCCGGATGTCGGGTGAGAAACCGCTGTCCAAATGAGGGCGTTGAGCATAGGCCTCAACAATAACTATAATAACAATAATAATAATAATAACAACTTTGGTCGGACTGCATCAGCAGTGTACAAACAATCAAAGGAAACTTCTTTGAAGATGCCCCCTCCCCCTCAAATCCCAGTAAACAGGCCAGACCACATCACAGTAATCTCGTGAGTGGGTTCTTTAACGTCCCCTGCCTAACCAAATTAACTAATTAGTAGATGCAGGAGACGGGACCTACGGTTTATTCGTCCTTATCTGAGAAGACTAGAATGTCTATCCATTCCTTGATATTATAGAAAGGTAGCGCATTCTCCTCAGTTATTTTAAGACCTTGAGTGTTGGTCCAGCCAGGACTCAAACCATCGACCTCGACCTCCCGCACAACAGTCCGGCGCTCTAACCAATTGAGCTAACCGGGATTTCATTTAAACTAATGGAAGTAATAATTTATTATTTGAAAGTGAAGTAAAATGTTAGAATAAGGAAAATACAATAGTTGTATATAAACTAAACTCAACCATTGATAATACAAATTCCTCAGTTGTTCATAAGGTATACAAGAGTTGATAATGCATTTGGCCACTCTGCAAAAAGTCTAATTTTTGGAGGTGTGCAGCGTTCCGAGATTTTTCATCATGCACAAGCTTATTGGGTTAGTACAAGGAAGTCAAACTTAAAGCTGTTTTTGGGAAGAGGAATTTGCCTTACATAACCATATATTTGATTGTGGAAGTAAATTGTTGTATGCAGGTGATAAAGAATGGACTTGAATTTTGTGGAAGTTTTAGATAATCCAGTTATCTAGAGGGTGGGTTTGATATCCTTTGTTGGATAAGATGTATCCACCAAAAAGCATAAAAACTGGATTATATCACTGTCTCTCTTAAACCCAGTAGTCTTCAGATGTATCACCTCTGAATGCAGAAGGTAGACATCAAGTGCAGTTGTGATTGATATGTTTTGTTTCCGAGTCACTACAATAGACAATTCCTTTGTACTAATTCTGAGTGGAGTCAAAGCTTGAAAACTAGATCCATGGCTGTGGCATTAAGAGAGTCGAGGGGGAGTTACTTAAGGTACCAAAGGTACTTTGATGAGTTGTACTCTCATTCTCATCTTTACTTTTGCTCAGGTTGTTTGTCCTATATGCAAGTTATTTCTATTTAATGTGGATCATACAAAAAGAATTTAGTCTGTGAAACGTTATGCAACCAATGCAAACTAACCAACAGCAGATGAAATTTTCCAAAGGACTGCAGACAATGTGGGTAAGTTAGGCATTCAGCTTTCAACTGTGTAGTGAGATCCAATTAAGAGTTGTAAAGTCTCAACTGTCAGTTACTATTTCCTCCATCAGACACCTCTAGCCTCTAGATCTAAGTCCTATAAAGTGAAACTATAAAAAAAATAAAATGAAATTGAACAATTAAAGTGTTAATTTACATTTCTAATATTAAAATTCAAACCTCTGTGCTTGAGAAGGAATGTTATGTCTCTGGCAGAGTAGCGAAGCTGTCAATGAAAGCTGTTTCGGAAAAAGGTTTTTTTATTTTTAATGACTTTGTGGCAAGGTGTATAACGTGTAATCCGTGCTTTCACGCAGGCATACAAGATGTTGTAGTTGCTTGCTAGTGGACATGGAAGTAATTTTGTGATCAATCAGGGTTACGCATGCCGTTTGACAAAGCTACGCTTGCACTTGGCAAATCCTCAAAAGTCTGTATGCAGTCAGAGAAGTTCAATTGGCTCCTAGAGTGGTAGATTGGGTCAAAGAAAATATTGCTGTTTTTGTTGTGGCCTAGAAGCTTGATACATGGGTGTTCCAGTTTGGAATAGCAATCCTCTACGTCTTTTGTCTGTTTGAGCTTTGTGTCCCTCACGTAACTTTCTTCTTTGCCACCTTTTGTGTTGTCCCTATGATGAAAAACAAAGCAACAAGCTGGGATGGTTACATGTTGCTGCTGAAGCTAATAATTTTGAGTTGTGTCTTGCTCATACAGACATCATTAAGGGGTACTGCTTTAAGGTCAACAATAACGAGTCAAAAGTTGACACCATACTCTGGGTGTTTAAGTGAATTTTCTTGATTTGGTTTTTCATTTTGGTATAAAGTGCGTGAATGGACATAATCATTATTAGTTTTGCCATTACTGTTGATCAGACATTCGCCATCTGAGACAGATATCGTGTAGGTAGAAGGGGGGCCGTACACATTAACAGATCCACTGTTTAGGGGTTGTGGACTAGATGTGCTAGCTTCACATTTCTTGAGTGCATTCAATATGCATGAATTCTAAAGAAGTGGTGCGAACACAGGGCTTATGATTCCTTGCTACTGGCTTCTCTTACTGACCACATTGGGGGGCAGTTTTCTTTCTGCCTTTCGTTAATGGTCTGCTGGTGTTTGGGCCAAGATTTGGGTTGACGTCGCCACATCCTTAAAGGAGACCAAAAGGAGCCATAGAATCATTGCATTTTCTGAAAGTTACTCATGCCTCTTTATTCAAAGGTAACATTTTTGAAATCGCAAGAACCCATCGAATTCATGTTCACCCATCTAGAAGTTAGAGTGGAGGAACAGGATGAAATCAGCATTGATTGTCTTCCCCTTTCTCTGGGTTCTTTCTCAAAAAAAAGGTAGGCAGATCTTCATCGGCTTTTTCACTTGTTGCTATGTGTGACCTCTCACGCGAAAATGTTCCTAACGGTAGCTGTTCAAACATTGAATGGAACGGCAAGCGAACGGGTGAAGAACGGTTAGGAAAGCCGTTTGAAATGGATACTGTGAATGGATGAACGGCTAATTAAAATTTTGGAACGGATGAGGTCAAACGGATGAACAGCTAGTGAAAATTTTCGAACGGACGAGGTTAAACGGATGAACGGCTAATTAAAATTTTTGAAGAATTGAGGTCAGCTGGATGAATGGCTATTAAAATTTTCGAACGGATTAGGTTGAATGGATGAACGGCTAATGAAAATTATCAAAGGGATGAACGGCTAATTTTTCAAACACTGAGATGAGCCTCACAGATGAGATTGAATGGATAAATGGCTAAGCGGTTGAGCAAGTGATTGCCTGTAGAAATTATTTGAACAGGTGGTTTCGTCAAAACGAATGCCGACACAGGCGTCCCAAGCTCTTGTCTTGAGCTAAAGCAAAAGATTATTTCATGAAAGTGTCACGCGTTGCTTGACGCAGTGTAACGCGAGGTATTTGACACAATCTGTGAAATGATAACTTGAAATGAGTTGAAACTCAATTGTTTCAATAACTTGACTTCGCTTTCGGCACATGCAAATGGATTATAATTAATATTTTTATCATTGAATTCGACTGATTAAGATAAGGTACAACCAAGGAACTTGCACGCAAAAAGAATAGTTCTCAACTTCAATTCGGATTTAAATTTCCATAATCCCAGCTTCCCTGTCACTCCATCAAAAAGGTGTTGCCTTGGTAACTGCTAACAACTTGTGTCAATTACTGCCATTTCACACAATCACAAAATGGAGAATTCAAGGAGAGAAGGTATGGATTGCGCTCACACTGAAAATGTTTCTACCATCGTTGCTAAAGTGCGAGGTGAACGGCTGATGAATTTTCTCAAACGGATAGCTCGAACCATTCGGACGGATTATGAATATTCAAGAAGGGATAGCTGAAAGCGTTGGAACAGATTATGAATATTCAAGAACGGATAGTTAGAGGCGTTTGAACGGATGATGAAGTTTCTTAAACGGATAGCTGGAATGGTTCGAACAGATGATGAATATTCAAGAACGGATAGCTTTTTAGTATCCATTTCAAACAACGGCATGCCAATCCAGTCGAACGGCCAATGAACGGCTGGTGAACGGCTATCCGTTTAAAAACGGCTAACAGTTCAGAACGTTTTCACATGAGAGGTCACATGTCTAGTTTTTTACCGAAGTTTTTCCCGGTTTTTAATGAAAATGCTGAAGTCCCCTGCAAGAAAAACAAATTGTCGCGAGGCATTTGACGTCACCAGCATGCATCAGTGTGGGACATTTGTTCATAGCTGCTCAATAAGACTTACACAGAGCAAGCATGTCTGCTATGTTATAAATACTCTAAAAAGACAATAACTGAAATAACTCTGCCATAAATATAAATTTATTACAACTTCAAAAGGAACATCTAACTCTTCACAAGAATTTTCATCAATAAATAGTAATTATTGATTTTTAAAAAGAGATTGAGACTATAAGAGTAATGACAACACTTCAAGGATAACAGGTAGATAGCCCATGCATTTGTCCAGTGCTATTACATAATAATCATTAATTACTGAAATGCACCTTTCACCATGTTTGATGTTATGAAATCCTTTGGGGAAGTCATGTCTGCAGACACGACCAAAGACTCCTTTCTCATCAAAAAGTTTATTCTTTCCTTTTGATCTAATGGAGCTTGCAAGTTCACTGGCATGAAATCAGCTGCAGTCCTAAAAAGATTAATTTGGTTTTAAAGTGCTTCTACATGTATACTGGAATATAGAAATATATTGCCAACAACCAACAAAAAAAAAAAAAAAAATTAATATTTGGCATGGCTTCATTTGTGTCTACATAAGTTTGTAAATTTGTATGTGCCACTGGTGTGGTGAGAGAAGGCTCCCAGATCACTGACCATCATAATGAGGTAATCAGATAGCTCCTTGTTATTGGACAGGAATAGCTACTAGTAAAATTAAGATATTTGCACAGGACATTTTTAGGCTACTGTTTCCAATGTGATGTGGCTTGATTTTTCCTTATTAACAAACCTTTGAAACCTCAGAAGCAAGTTCACAGTAGCCATTTACAAAATTGTCAATATCATCTTGGTCTGCAAACATCAGATGTCCATGTTTTGGAACTCCTATTGATTTCAGTCCCTGGCATTACTTCCTGGAAAGACCAAAGCATGCATCCATGCTCTCTATCAAAATTCCATTTTCCTGCAAGTCAAAAAAATATTGTGGTGCAAAATTACCTAGGTTAAAAAATTTTACCTAGTGAAAAGTGAAATTTACCTTAGAAAAAAAATTACCTGCAACATATATGAAAATGGTTCCTCACACTGTAAAATATTAGCACATTCAAGGCAGAAGTACTGCTTGGGGCCACAATATTGACATTGCATTCTTGCTGGTTCCTGGAGGCAGTAAACACATGTTGTGTCAGTCGGAAAACAGCATTCCTCCACATAAGAATCAAACAACTGTCTTCATATGTTGTCCCATTTCTGGGTGTTGGCGATATGTCTTTTCTCGTACGAAGATAGACTAGAACCGCTCTCGCTAAAATCCTCAATCGAGAAAGGTTCGACAATCTCAGGTTGTTCATTTTCAACTGAACCGGTTTGTGGGGTACGAAGCATGGATTCCGCCGTCAGTGAAAAAGTTTTCCTCGAGTTCTGCAAAAGTAGCGTTGAAAGAAAATGGCTTGAGCCGCTTTCTGCTCATTTGAAATTATGTAAATTATACGGTCCCTACGAACTGGTATACCACATAAAACACCGAATAAAAGGCTACTATTAAAAAAGCCACCATCGATAAAACACATGCTGGATAAAACTTAGGAGGAATATCTCTTGTTGATAGAACGACAGAAATGAAATCTGGAAATGTTTGACAACGAGAATGCGAAGAATGTATTTTGAAGTGGGCTGAGTCCAGCAAGGGAAATTTCTTTCTCCGGGGTGAGCCCATTTCTTCCGAGTGAACCGGGTGGTCATGGCGACCATCTCCTGCAAGAATAACCCCATCCTTCATCGCCTTGACTTTCTCTAACATCTTCTCCTGGTACTTTTGCCAGTACGGCATGACTGTTGGGAACAGCTTTATATGCATATATAAAGAAAAGGTAACAGCTAATTTGAATTTAGTGGTAGTATCCAAAGTCTATACTTTGGTATTGTGGGTGGCTCACAGGTTAGGTTTATGGTCTAGAAATTTGCCTGTCCACTTCAGTTGTTATCCATGCAACAATCAACACTCGTACTACTCCATGCTGTTCCAAAAATTAGTAATGACTTGAATAGCCCTTCCTAAATCCCCATTGTCTATCTGTAAGAATGCCATTGGATATCATATGATCATCAAATGAATTACATACTATTTTCTCAAGAAGCTTTCCTGCTGTACTAAGCAAGGATATAGGTTGGTAATTGTTAGGATCCAAACTGTTCCCTTTCTTAAAAACAGGTGTGACTAATGACTCCTTCCATTGTTGGGGGAACTTACAACAATCCATGCTTTTTTTGAACATCTCTAGCAGACCCTGAATA
>NC_142530.1:13692500-13705000 GCF_964205215.1 Stylophora pistillata
CTGCACAATAAACACAGAGCATCTAAGAATTGGAAATCAACAGAAAGTCAACAGGCTACATCTTTATTAAATGCATGCAAAGAAGAATCAAAGACTATCACTGAATCACAGAAACTTATCTCTTCCTTAAGCCGTGGAGGGCTGTGGAATCCAACGAAAAAAGCCCAGAAAATATTTTTGAGGGCAGAACATCATTTTAGAAACAATTGTAAAACTGACCAAAGATCTATCAACATTGAAGCTGTAATTGAGAAATGTTGCAAAGATATATTTTGTCTTTTTAATTAGTTCTTCTTAGCCATGTATTTTTTGTAGTATATATTTTATTGTAAATCAAACGTAATTCAGCCTGTGGCTGCAAGGTTTTTGATAATAAACTATCTATCTATCCGATACAGATGTAGTTGCTTTCTTCAATGAAATTGTATCTGAATCCTCACTGGAGATTGATAGCAGAATTAGTAAAGATATGCTGCACAGTATTATCACCTTATATTTACGTGTACGCTCATTTTCATTTGCAAGAGATGTAATTCAGAACTGAGTTACATAGTAGATTTCGCATGTTTTGGCGGGCCGTTTACTAATAAGCACACCGCTAAATCGCTGGAATTATACACACACACTTACTTATTTCGATGTCATTTTCATGAAAATGCTTTTCACAAGTAAATACTTTGTCATTTTCGATCTGTCGTTGGAAGTTACTGTCCGTAACTCTGTATTTCTTGAGCTCATGGAGCCAATCTTCGCGCCATAATTTTGCGATATGCTTCGTTCCGAGGTGCTGGAAGCTTCCATATTCCAATTCCCTTGGTTTTACGGCAAGTTCCACAGCCAACTACGGAACAGTTATCTCCAGGCATGTTTTTGAGTTAAAATCTATGCATTTTCAGTCAAGCAAACAGTAATAAAAATAATTTAAAGTCAAAACATTTCTCTATCAACCATTTTCGAACAACGCTGCATCGTATTGTGATGCACGGTAGTCGTGACGTCACGCACCAAAAAGTTGAACAATAACCTACCCCTCTGAAGTTCGCCGGCCTTCCTAACCAGTCCCCTCGATTAACTATGGTAAAATGGATGCCACGCCATCCGCAGATGATGATATACCAAGTTCGAGATCGAAGGTACTTCTGTTAAAGTTCTAGTGGTTTCGACATGAGTACGTGACGTCTATTTATAGAAACTTGAGTTGTTTACTGTAAATTCTGGAAAATTTTGTGATGTAATGTTACTAAAAATAGTCGTGTTGTAAATCTGTAGAATCTTCTAGAAATATTGTAAGGAACTACATAAGAAGGTGCAGTAGGTTGTTGCATTTAGAGGAAAAAGAAGAAAAAGAAGAGAAAAGGATAAAGGAAATAAAGGACTTAGTTACAACAATTTAATTTAAGGTTTATCACGAAACCAGTGAACAAACAAGAACAAATCTAAGACTAAATATTCAGTTTCTGAGCACAATTGTTAACCTACTTTAATAATGATCGCCAGTAGGAGAGTTAACACAATGAACCAAGGCACGTCCAGATAGTGAAAGGCTTTAATCACAACAGGAAAACTAGACTCCGAACGAGTAACAAACAATATGGCCGACGCCACGAGGAGAAGCCCTTCAAAGCGCATGCTCAACCCAGATACCGCTGACCGGTACTGGCGTGACTTCTTTCTTTTTTTTTTTTTTTTTTTAAGGAGAAACAAGAACTAAAAACAATTTAACATACACTTAAGACTAACTAACAAATTGACACGCGCGGGCGAGTCAAAGTTCAGTGTTCAAAGTTCAGTGTCATAATCTGCAAAACGAGAAGGAGGACGGCGGGTGCGCGATGATCTCCGTAGGGCAGGCGGAGAAGGCACCGCTGAGGTGGCTGCATACTCCACTGGGGAAGGATCAGGGCAGGGCGACTGTGTAGCGAAATCATCCATGGTATGGTCAACGGGAGAGGCAGGGGCTGGACTGTAAGACTGAGGGTTGACAACTGGTGGGTGTGTGGAAGCTGCGATGGCCTCAGGGATGGCAGGCAAAGAGGGTGGAGGGTGAGTCGTTGTAGTAGGACCATCTTCGTCGTCAGAATCAGAGTCGTGTTTGCGCAGGGTCGGAGAGGCACGGAAGGGATCACCCAAGTCAGATGGGACCTTGAAGCACTCAGATAGCTTGACATGGTACGATGAACTTCGCAACTGGGATCCAATGAACTTTTTGATGTTGCAGAATGGAGGATCAATGGCTACAACGAGATAGCGGTCACGAGCACGAGACTTGTTGAGGTCAGAATGAAGGTACACAAGATCACCAATATCGATCAGGGGGGTAGGACGCCTTGACTGCACAGGAGCTTTGGAACGTTCACTGTGAGGATGGTTGGAGAGACGCTGCTCATGCTGGAGGGAAATTATGTGGTCATCTGTGAGGGGTAACTGCTTGTTTGAGAACTGATCCCGCTGGGTCAACATTTCTCGAGAGGAAAGCCCTCTTGAACGGATACGTGAGTTTAAGGCTGAAGTGGCTACGGCAAGGGTGAGGGGAGAGACAGAACTACTGAGAGGCTCCTGACGTAACAGCTCATTCTCCAATTCCTGGACTGCTCTCTCTGCAACGGGGTTCTTGTTGGGATTTTTGGCATGGCCGAGCTCAATTGTGATTCTGTGTTTCTTTAAGAGTGAATCATTGACAAGGGCCTTGAATCCGGGTGCAGGGTCGGTGCGGATCACAGCAGGTGGACCATCCATGGGGCGCATTTCCACGCAAAGCTTTATAATGGCATCACGCAAAGTTTGGTGGCGTTCGTTGTCAAGAAAGAGACTGGACGTGTAAGAGGTCACTGTTTCACGGAGTACAAAGATAAGTTGGCGAGAACGTTTTATGACATCTGCCGCAAAGGACTGCCCAATAGCTTCAGGTGGAGGCGAAGTGGACTGGTCAATTCGTGCTGTTGGTGATCTCTGAATTGCTGCACAGGAGTGGCATCCATCAGAAACACGGGAGACTGCCTTGTCCAGGTCGAGGGCAAACAGATAACGTTTGGCAACCATTTTTAACTGGTGACAAGAAGGGTGGCTGAGCTGAATGTGAAGGGCTGTCAAGGGGCCATCCAAGGCCTGGCGAGGGACAATAATACACTCTCTGGTCGGTGACAAGGGATCATGACGTTGGACGACGAGCAGGCCATCACTTGCGATTGAGGCGACCTGTAAATAGCGTTTGACGTCCTTGATGTTTGTGAGCTTCTTGGAAGGCCTTGTGCCTTGGACAAGGTGTGCGTGCGTGCGGCGTAGGTCTGGGCATTCAGACTGTATGGCCAACCAGGCCGGACGGCTGGTGAAAGGGAGGCGGGCATTGCCTTGGAGGATGTCCTGGACAGTCGCGGCTCGGACAACAGAAGGGACCTTAAGATACTGGACGCGGCTGCCTTTAAGAACGCGGTCACGTCCGAGAGGGCATGGGTCGTGACCGCCACCTCTGCGCGGGAAATACGAGCCTTAAGATTTGCGTTGTGCAAGCGGTCGCCGAAACACATAACAACAAACACATTCAGTCAGAGAATGACTGCTGAAATCAGGCGGTTTTGCTGCTATGACGTCGTTTAAGAAGACCCGAGAGCTTTTAACAGGCTCTTATTTAGCCGACATCATTTCTGACGAAGAATTCGTGCTCCTCTAGGACTGCAGCTTTTCAAAGAACTTAGAATTACCGTATGACGAGTACGAAAGATTTGACCTCGAAGAAATGGCAGATTCGGAGTGTAGAGCAGAGTTCCGTGTAAATAAACGCGACCTACCGCATTTAGCAGAGTGTTTACAAATACCTGATGCTTTTGTATGTAACCAGGGCTCCGTTTGTGACGGTATGGAAGCTATCTGTATGCTACTTCGAAGGCTTTCATACCCTTGCAGGTACTCAGATATGATACCAAGATTTGGCAGACCAGCCCCCGTGTTGAGTATGGTGACAAACAAGGTAATTGACTTTATCTATGACAACCATGGATGGAGAATCAAGCAATGGAATCACGACCTTCTTAGTCCAGCACGTTTACAAATGTATGCAGATGCTGTGTATGCAAAGGGTGCAGCCCTTGAAAATTGTTTTGGATTTGTGGACGGTACTGTTAGGCCAATTGCACGACCAGATGAAAATCAAAGAGTTGTCTATAATGGACACAAAAGGGTGCACGCCCTGAAATTTCAGTCTGTAGCACTACCTAATGGCATCATAGCAAATATGTATGGACCTGTAGGTGGGTACTGCATTTTATTCAAGTTTAACCAATACCTAAGAGTCTTGTTTAAAACTCAAAACTTTTTACTCTTATGAATTTCAGAAGGCAGGAAGCACGATGCAAGCATGTTGGGTGATTCTGGACTGCTTCAACAGCTACAGCAGTATGCACATTCTTCAGCGGGACATCCTATGTGCATATATGGGGACCCTGCATACCCCTTAAGGGTACAACTTCAAGCCCCTTTCAGAAATGTAGTTCTCACTCCACAGATGCAGGCATTTAATTCTTCAATGAGCTCAGTAAGGAGTTGTGTGGAGTGGCTCTTTGGTGATATAGTTAATTACTTTAAGTTTATTGATTTTAAGAAAAACCTGAAGATTGGCCTAAGTAGCATTGGAAAACTTTATATAGTATGTGCTGTGTTACAAAATGCTCTTACTTGTTTGTATGGCAATCTCACCTCAGAGTTTTTTCACTTACAACCACCCACACTACAGGACTATTTTGCATAAGAATGTACTAGGTTATGGTAATGTTCACAAAATAGTTTTGTGAGTTAATTGTATAAAAACCACCTCAATGAAAGAACAATCAATGGCTTTTATTGTTGTTACCATACATGTAGACAACAAAGAACACAAAAGGGAATTCCATCCCAAAATGCCATCAAGCTTTTCAAACTTAACAAGTCGTCAAAACTTCAAGACGTAACTGTTGAACTAAGTAGAAACAAGCACTCTGAAGTAAACATTAAAGTATATTCTCTGGAATGCTTTCATGTCAAGATTAACTGTCTTTTCTTCCTGCAATTTGTTGCATGAGGCCAAACATCAAACTCATGAGTTGATTGCTCTGTTGTTGCTGCTGTTGTTGATTAGCAAGTGCTAGTTCATAAAGCCTTGTTTGTCGCTCGTGCTCTTCCCTTCTGGCTTTCTGTTCTTCTTGTTTCATTGCCATATCAATGTTTGCTTTTTCCCTCAGAAACTCTATTGTATCATTGCCACCCTTTCTTGACCTTTTCTTCGACGACTCTGACGAACCCTCACCTTCTCCTTTCCGTTTCATCGTTTCACTCAGCTTTTCGCACGCCCTCTTTCGGACCTCCTCTCCCATCGCTCTGTCTTCCTCTGTCTTTTTCTTGTTATTCAACAATAATATATCTTGTTCTTCAGCTGTTTCCCACTTCTCGTTGATTTCCTCGAGGGCTCGGTCCAGCTCTGTTTCCTCCACTTCCACTCCACTATCTCTCCGTTCCTTCTGCATTCTTGCACGATACTTGTCCAGTAAAAGCTTAAGATGCTCCCTCACCGATTTCTTTGTGACAAGAAACCTTAATATGGCATGCGAATTGAGGTTGTCGGCTACTTTTTGCCACACTTTTCCTCTTTCAACTGTCCTCGCCTTGTGACGGTACGGTTCCAATAACAAAACCTCCCGAGCAAGAGCAATGTCGTGGTCGTTTGTCCATTCCATTGCCATACTAAAGGAAGAGAAAGTAGAATTTCAATCAAATCTTTGGCGCCATTTTTATCAAAACAAACACGAGTCGAAGAATAATGGTGCAAAATAATATAAATAATGCAAAATCATTTTCTAAAGCGGTCCTAAACTGCCACTGATTAATTTTACACGATAAAAATGAAGGTTAAAATGAAAAATAAAGCAAAACTGTCCGAGGAAATTTACCCAGATTTACCTGCTTTTCGGATTCCTTTCTGAAGACTTGACGTTTACACAAAAACCCTCTATATGCTCGGTAAATCTGAATTATGAAAACAAAAATGAACCAGACAGTTTAGGAATCTATTTCTTTTATAATAATGTTTGCAAATTTCATGCAAAACTTGTTAATTTAAGGGAAGAATTCGGAAAAATGACTTACCTTTCTGAGAGGCCGCCAAAATAAACTTCGTCGCCGCCGCAACTGAGGTGGTGGCCGTCAAGTGGCGTGACATTTATGCAAATTAAAACTGAGACCTTGCGAATTTACTTCCGGTTCACGTCGTCCTTGGCCGCGTCCAGGGTATCTTAAGGTCCCTAGAATCTCTGGTTGAGGCGATAAACAGGCAAATCTGACAGGTTTCATTCTCACAAGGGGCAGCATTTCGACTCGCGAAGTCTGACTGGAGGATAGAGGCGCCGGAGACGTGTCGCACTGAGGCTTGGTAGCGGCTGACAACTGACAGGAAAGTAGATACGCGAGGACTTGCGGAGAACTCGCCGTGGCATAGCTTCTCATAAGCCTGGACGCATGGCTTACTGTCCGTTAGGATACAGGCTTTATGGGATGACTGGATGAGGTATGGACTGAAGTGCTTTGTAGCCGCAGCGATGGAGAGGGCTTCTACTTCGCATGGAAGCCACGTTGTCTGAGTGCCCCGCAGCTTAGCGCTGAAAAAACCGGTGATGTGTAGCTTGTTGTTGCGCGTCACATAGAGGGTGGCGCCTATTCCTGGGTCCTTGACTGCGCCATCAGTGACGACCCATAGTTGGTCCTCAGGTCTAGGTAAGGTGATAGAGAGGGCTGAGGATAGGGCCTTCTGAGCATTATGGAATGCAGCCCTGAGACTATCAGACCAGGTGATGGATTCTTGTGAAGTACGTCCAGCCGTGATGGCATCCAGCGGGGTTAGATAACTAGAGCACCGTGGGATAACACGAGACAGGACTTTGTACGCACCAATGAACGATCTCAAACGACCAACGGTGTTTGGCACAGGGTACGTGGGGAGGGTGTTGAGGTGGTGGGCACTGGCAGACAGGGTACCGGCAGACCAAATCCAACCAAGGATAGTGGTTGACTTGGGGTTGATTATGGTCTTGTGGGCTGACAAACGCAGGTTGCATTTGTGAAGAGCTTGCAGGACCCTCTTCCAGTTGTGGAGTAACTCTTGAGGGGTGTTGCCCCCGCAGTATAAATCATCGGCGATCTTGGCCACGGCTCCATCTTGAAGTAAGGGGCCTAGAACACGGCACATAACCTCCTCTAGAGCAGTCTCTGAGCCAGGCATTCCCATAGCGGAGCGGGCATACACCCGTACACCTTTAAAGGGGGTGGCGACGCAAATTTCCCTTTTGTAAACGGTCGTTGCCATTTGAAACGGTCGATGCCATTTCTCGGAACGGTCGTTGCCATTGAAAATGGTCGATGCCATTTCTCATGACGGTCGATGCCATCGTAAAGGTCGATGCCAAGAAGGAACCGATATTTCCGACTCTCTCCGACGAGATGCGTGACAATTAGAGCAATGCAGACTAGCTTTCCCACAAACCATCGCGGTTTTTATCAAATCAAAATGGCGGACAAACCCGACAATTTTCTCAAAGATCTAATATCTTCAGCTATAAAAGAAGTCGAATCGAAAAGAAAATCTTTTGAATCGACCCAAATTACAAAGGAGAGTTTTCTGGCTTCGCTTCCAGATGATTCATTTTACTACCTGAAGGCAATTTCAGGAAATGGAGAAAAGTTCAAAGTGCACTTTTTGACCGAAGATATAACGAAAGAAAACCTGGAGCAATGGATATCCGAATATGAAGTGATAAACAGCATCTCAGTAAAGTTAAAGACAAAGAAGGCACCAACAAGCGGCTATGTGTTGCAAAACTACTATAGATGCCAACACAACACTCGCAACTGGAGTCCAAGTAAAGATCCACAGCAGAAATTGTACTTGAATCCATCTGCCAGAGTAAAGAACACCAATTGCCCCTTTCAGATGATAGTCAAAATAGACAGCGAGGGATGTTGTTCTGTGGACATAGAGTGGGACCACAACCATTCACTTGAAACTCTGGAGACCTCTAATTTCCGTGACCTTTCTCCTGAGTGCACAGAAAGGGTTTTGAAGCTGTTTGAAAGTGGGCATACACCAGCAACCGCAAGGCAACAGTACTTGAAAGAACTCAAAGAATCATGTCAGGATGAATTGGAATTTCACAGGAAAAAGGCCAATCGGGCAGTTATGCCAAGAAAAAGGGACTTTAGTTACCTCTACACGCAATTTGGTAAGGATAGGTATGGTGGACAGGGCGTTATGATGTTTGAAAGACTTGCCGAAAGGCTTGAACAATACAAGAAAGACAACCCTGAAGCTACTACTTGTTACCAGATATATGAAGGTGATAATACGCCTCTTATAATTGCTATTGTAACACCTCTCATGAACCGTGTACACAAGGAAGTGCAGCAGTCTGGTGAGATGGTTTTTGTTGATGCTACTTCTAATACAGAAGAGCACAATCTTAAAGTGTTTTTAATGTGCACAAACAATGTGTCTGGAGCACTTCCACTTGGCATCTTGATCACCAGTGATGAGCAGGAGCGTACACTTAAACAGGGCTTTGAAATGTTTCGGTCCTGTTTACCAGAGTATGCATTCAATGATCGTGGTCGGGAACAAGGCCCCCAAGCCATCCTTACAGACAACTGTAAAGAGGAAAGAAATGCTCTGAAGTCTGTTTGGCCAACATCTGTTTTACTTCTTTGCATCTTCCACATGCTCCAACAACTTTGGAGATGGCTTCACGAGAGCAAGAACAGTATCAGCCAAGCAGATAGACCCTATTTTCTCACCCTTTTCAAGAGGTCCTTGTATGCCGAGACAAAACAAGATTTTGAGAACTGCTTCAGTGAACTTTTGAATGATGGCCGTTGCAAGAAATACCCAGATCTAGTCAGCTATTTGCAAAATCTATACAATGACAAAGAATCTTTTGCTCTATGCTTTAGAACTGAACTGCTTGTTAGAGGTAACCACACCAACAATTTTGCTGAGGCTCAGTTTTTGGTTCTTAAGGATGTAATTCTGCAGCGCACTAAAGAGTACAATGTTGTTGGGCTTCTAGACAAGCTGACTATTGATTTAGAAGATCACTACAAGAATAAGCTCCTTAGTATTGCTGATGGGAGTTTTGATGGCGTGTACAGACATCGTTTCTTTGGCAAAGGGAAAAACGGAAGCACAGGGTTTAAAGTCCCCGATAAAAAAGATCTTGATGCCTACCTCTCAACTGTGGAGAACTTTGGCAATAATGTATTCAAAGTTGGAAGCTCTTCAGATAGCAGTCACAGGTCAGTAGTGTTTTTTCTTAGCCGTCACAATAGCATAATGCTCTGATGGTACAAGAGGGCATGTGTGGGTGGGCATTATTTTCCTATCTTTCCCCCACTGTCTGATTCAAATTATCTTGATAGGGGAAGCAGTGCAGGGGGGGGAGGGGGCAGTGTTTCTAGGCTCCTCCCCTTTGGAGCAAAAATACATAAAACATAGGGACATAACATGCATAACATATGAGATACATGTAATTCCTGCAGTTCATCCATATGCTGCATTCCAAGGATGTTGATTTAGCATAAGGAAGACCAAAACATGAGTAATATATTGTCCAGGGGGTGGGGTACCTTTAGTAATTTCCCTTCTTGGCAGGGTGTTGAGTTTTTTATAGCAGAGTAAGAGCAAGTCCTTACTCTGCTGTTAGGAATATTTCTATTAATATCTTAGTGGATCAACCAGTTGAAGGTCTAGAATGTATCTATTACAGATTGAAAAAACAAAAATTCCAGTTGTATTGAGATATTTATGAATTGTCTCATTGGTTCTTTGTCAGTTATACAGTGGACATGACTCTTGGGATATGTACCTGCACGGTTGGTAAAAACGGGAGCCCATGCAAACACCAGTATGTCCTGTGGGTGGCAAATCTAGCAGACTGCATAAACTTTATTCCAGTCAGTAACCCACATGAGAGGCAGAAATTGGCCTGGCTAGCAATAGGAAAGACACTTCCTGTTGCTTGCTATAAGCCATTACGCTCTAGTGATGCTGGACAAACATCACAAACTGATGGTTCTAATGGTTTTGTAACAGAGGCATCCACTAGTATGGAAACAGCACAACAAGGGCCAAACTGCTCAACTGCTGAACTAATTCAGAGCAATGATGATGAGGATGAACATTCCACTGAACCAACTCAGAGCAATGATGATGATGAGGATGATTCCATTGCAAATGCTGAACAATTGTTGAGAAACTCTTGTGAAAAAATAATTCAAAAGCTCCAAAGCTCAAGAGACCTTAATTTGGCTAAAGGTGTAATCAGGTTTGCAAAAAGGGTAACATCCTTAACCGCTGCTAGATCTATGCATTCTAATTTGGCAAGCGCTCTTTTTTCTTTCGGGTCCAGTGAGGTGAAAAAAACCGGAAATGGAAAAAAGATCCGAGTCCAGCCCAACAGAAAACGAAAGTGTGGTAGTGGAAGCCATCAGGTTGTATCAAAAGGGCGACCAGTACAACTACAAGAACCAACCTCCAAGAGGAAGCGCACCCATGACTTGGCTAAAGCAGTACAAACAAACACTAAAAGTAGTAAGAAGTCTGGGTCCCATACTATGAAATCCAAGACAAAGCACATGCAAAGGAAAAAATAGGAAAACAGAGAAATCTTAGTGAATAAACAATGGAATGTTTGCATAATGTTTAACATAGAGGGAAATTCACTTAAGGCAAATTGCCTAGATTAAAAACCTCTCTCCTTGGATCTGCCCCTGAACAACAAGGTTATTAAAAAGATTGAGGTTTTGACATTGTAAATAAGTTTTAATTCATTCTTTCCTGTTAAAGTCTAACACAACATTTGTAATGATTTAAAATTTGGTTTGAACAGTAACATGATGTACATGTGCCAGAACTTATGGATTCTTCCATGGGTTCAGATAATTGGTACAATGCCATACAACCGTATAGTACCTTGTGGGTATGAAGGTTTGTTTGCTGATATCCTGATTGAGGAAAATTATAAGCAAAATTCAGCCATTGATTCACATGGGGCGCTAACTAATACTCAGGTAAATTAAGGCCTGGGCCTCCAGTTATTTCACCCAAAAAGTGGGGGGGGGGGGGGGGGTGGTCTATCTGAAGATTAAGCTGTACAAACGTAAAACTTTGAAAAGATTGAAGGTTTGAAATTGTAAATAAGTTTTCATTCATTCTTTCTTGTTAAAGTCTAACACAACATTGTAATGATTTAAAATTTGGTTTGAACAGTAACATGATGTACATGTGCTGCAATGACCACAATTAATTTCAAAAATCGATAATAATAATTTAAAAACAAAAACAATTATGTATTATAGATTGATCCAATATTCCTTTCAAATCATCTCCAGTTAAAATCACTAAATGCAGGATAGGTTAATTAAGCATGTGACTTTTGGTGTCTTATAAGATTTCGTTTCTCTGCAAAAGTCTTTTGACAATGATCACACTTGTTGCTGTCTTTATGTTTCTTGTCTTTATGCCTCTTTAGCTTTTGCTCATGGTCAAACGATTCATTGCATTCCTCGCAAATGCACTCATGACAACCTTTCTGGTGGTATTTGAAGTCCTTCTCCCTTGTGAACTGGGTGCTGCAGGTTGGACATTTTTTTATCTCTGGTATTCCCATATCAAGGTCTTCCCTCAAGCTCTGTGCTTTATCTTTCCAGTCCTATGAAGATCATAGCATGATATTTTAAAAGGGGGGAAATATATTAGGGAACAATCGTGTATTTTTGATCCCCCCTATTTTTTATATAAACTAGATTGCAAAGACAGTTTTGTTCACCCTCTATCATAATTTTTTGAGGATAATACCCCCTTGCCTCCCCCCCTTTCCTCAAAACCTGGATCCGCCACATGTAGGTTATTTCTAATTAAAATTTAGGTTAAATTAATTGGTACATTATAATGGGCCTTGCTATCCCCAAGGTATATTTAAGAGTTCTGTCTGGAAAAATAACAAGTCTGAACATTATATTACAAAATTGACATTGAGCTTGAGGTCCCAGCTTGATTCAAGATCAACATTCATAACCTAAAATACTTTTAATTGGAAAGTTTGACGAGAACATTTACACTCTCGGTCCTTACAAAGTTAGCCACGTAAACCACACAGCAGTCCACTGAAATGGGGCAGGGTTAATACACAAACATTCACAATGTTAGAAGTTTATAACTAACCTTTCGTCTGTCTGTCGGCAATTTCTTCCACATATTGCCAACCACTTGGTAATTGTGAAGAAGAGCTCCCCAAAAAACCTGTCGGCCGACAGTCGGCCGACAGACGACCAACTGTCGGCCGACTGTCGGCCGACTGTCGGCCGACAGTTGGTCGTCTGTCGGCCGACAGTTGGTCGTCTGTCGGCCGACAGGTTTTGCCTGAAATATAGGCTACCTGTCGGCCGCCAGTCGGCCGACAGTCGGCCGACTGTTGGTAATGTGTCGGTAACCT